>NC_092810.1:33812205-34112205 GCF_040954645.1 Diabrotica undecimpunctata
TTTCTTTGATATTTTCCTTTGATTTGAGCCGCTTGATATTGATTTTCAAATAAACATCCATTTAGATCGCTGAGAAGTTTTTGCGGGAAGATAATTGCGACACTCTTGCTAAGGCGTGGTCAAGAGCGGTTATTCTTCAGCGTTAGTCCAAATTTCACGTCTAATTTGAAATGGTTTCTCGTTTTTTGTCCCTTGTTATAAAAAATAAGTGGTTTTGTGGCAGTTAATAGTAACAGTTCAATATGTAGTTGTAGTCTAAGTGAGATTTTGAAAAATAACCACATTTTACCATTGTGTTCAGTTCTACCTGTTTCAGTTTTTTAAGGAGAAAAGTTTCCAAAGTTTGTGTTCCAGTGCCCCAACTTCCAACCTCAATAATTCGCAGTGTGAAATGCAGTGTTTGTTCGTGTAGCAGAGAGTTTAAGCCCAGTTCTACCCCCAGAAATTCCAGTGAAGTCTAGTTTTTACCCCCAGCATTTTTGTGTAAAACCCCAGTGCAATCCAGGTAACTTTTGTGTTTAAATTTTAAAGAAAAAATTTAACTTCTATCCCCAATTTTCAACCCTCCATAGTAATAGTCTATGTAGTAGGCAAACTATTTCGATACAACATGAACTTTGAATATGGTAAAAGAGGTCGAGATTCGATAATAATGGAAAGAGAAGATAATTCTGGAGACACAAGTACCTCAGACAAACAAAAAATTAAGAAAAAAGAATAAGTCTTGGATTAACGTCGGTGCTTCAGTAAAAAAAAAGGAATGGAGGGACACAACGATCAAGAATTCACGAGATGACTTCATAAATGGGCTCTGTACTGAACTAAAAGCTCCAACCCAAAGAGGTCATCGGTTTGTTCTTCTTCGTGCTGGAAGCGAAACTGATTTCGTGGAATGGGCCGAAATAACTTTCTTGAGAAAGAAGAGAACCGCTGATTACCACGACGAAATGGACCGGGATCGATATGAAGAATGGTTTTGAACGTTGTCGTTTTGGATAACGCGTCATACCACTACCGCGAATTTGATTTCCCGAAAAAATTGTGAAACAAAAGGCAAATCAAAGTAGAAGAAAAATTTTTACAGTGGACAATGACAATTTGCAGGAAGATATCGAACCGGTGATAATTAATATAGTAGATGATTCAGAGCATGAGGATGATTTATATATGGATTGCGATTAGTATTAATTAACGAGAAATATCTCAGATTTAATGCTCATTTGTTTTTTAGTACTAACAGTACATTTCAGTAATGATCTTGTGTATTATATATATATATATATATATATATATATATATATATATATATATATATCGTGTCTTACTTTTAGCTATTGTGAATTAGGAAAATATGGAGAGAAATTGTAACACAACTTATGCCAATAGACTACTAAAATCACTATTTTTCTTTTTCTTGTTTGATTTGTCCCTTTTTACGATTTTATAATTTTTTATATCCTTTGCTTATCCGTAGCAGTTTTTCTGCTACGTCCTCATATAAAATCTTATAAATGCACCGAAAAGGGGAAAGCTGTATTTAAAAAGTCACTTTGAAAAACAAAAGAACCTTAATTGCTCTAATAGCAAAGCAAGTGCACCAGGGTAATCACCAGCTTGTTAATTTAGCGTCAGGACTTTATACAATGCAAATAAATTTGAGATGCTTAGCAGTCCTCGCGAGGCCATAAATGCCGCCCCTCTTGCATCTGCTGTATGTAAAATATTAGGACTTGTTATCCTTGAACGTCTGGTTGTTGTTTATTTTTAAGGCAAATGTTTAATAAAGCCAAAGCTATCTTTTAATTTATGCACAAAACGTTTCAGGAGGGTGTAATCTATCTAGTTAATTGCTTGTTGATGTTAGGGAATCTCGAAATATTAGTTTTCTGAGAAATAAACTTTAGAGTGGCAGTTTATTGTTTGTTTACGAAGCAAATTATACACAACAAAAATTTATAATTACGTTTCTCTCGAAACACAGACGAGAAGACAAATATTTATTGTCGACAATAGATTTATTACCTCTAATTTTAATAATATTTTATTATATATATATATATATATATATATATATATATATATATATATATATATACAGGGTGGTCCTTAAGTAATTGCACAAAAAGAAACCGTAGATTCTACACTAAAATATTACGATTTAAGCAAAATTGCTTTTATAAAATGTTGATATTAAGAAAGATACAGGGTGTTTAAGTGGAAATTACAAATTTAATTTTTCGCTATAACTATCATGTTTGTGAACATTTATACATAAAAATTTACTGGTACTATTGAATATAAGGAATAATAATTGAATGCATACTTTAATGTAGCTGATAGAGTACGCCACATATGCTACACATGTGTCATAAATTTGCACTTAACTTTTTTGCTCTTTAACTTACCGATATTTCTAACAAAAAATATTAAAGTTACATTATTTTACCAAAAAAAAGGTATACCTGTTAATAACTTTAAAACTACTCAACAGTTTTCGAGATAATCGCATTTTACAAACCAAATTAAGATATGGTTAAACTAAATAATATTAAACTTTTGTCAAAGTAAGTGTTCGATAAGTCCACCAATTTCTTTAATTAATTTGTCAATACATTGCATAAAAGATCGTCTTATATTAAATAGCATCATTGGTTCTAAAGAAACTGCTGCAGTATTTGTTATAATTATTATAATAATTGAGGGTCCTAGTAACAAAGTCGGCAATCTCCATCATTTTGACTTTTGAGTAAACCGCAAAACAATTATACGGCTGTATTTAAGGTGATATCGAAACAAATATAGTCTAATATATAAGACAATGGCAAATGACAGCAAATGGTGAAGAAGTTTTACCTAAATTATTAACAGTTTTTTTTTAAATTGAAAAAATAGATGGAGAATGCCGGTTTTGATACTAAGAGGTGTATATTGCCGGTTTTGATACTAAAATTCGGCAAGAACATAATAAAAGTAACATAATAAGTATTTATGTTACCTTGGAGAGTTTTACAGGTAATTTTATTTATGATAGCTCATAAAAATAAAACAGCTTTGTTTTCAGAATAATGTAATTTAAGAAACAAAATATTATATAAATATTATACTAAACTAGAAGGAAGTTCTTCAAAGAACTCACAAGTTGCTTCCTCCATTTTTTCAGTATCTGGAACTGTATCAGAACTTCCTTCCTGAACTGCTAGCTGCTCTAGTTGATTATTATTAAAGATAATATCTTCAAAAAATTTGAGTTCTTCCATGGTTCTCCAAGTATTTCCAAAGTGCTTGGTGAGAAGTTTATCAACATCTTTAAGCTTAAGTGAATTTACTTTTTGCAGACCACTTTCTATAATAACGGGGTCAATCATATAGATCGTACAACCTTTCTTTAAAACACTTTTAAATGTTTGCAAATCAGTTCTGTAATTAATTTCTCCTCTAATGGTAATATTTCCAGTTTTGCATTTTCTTAGGAAAAAGCGCTTTGTATTTTTAAAAGAAAAATGCCATGTACCAGTGGGTCTAAAAACACTTGAGATTGTTTCTTTCCAATTAAACACTTTGCAATTTTGCCCTAAGTGAGTAAGTGTAGCTATTTTTGAAAACAATTCCAAATACGTTTTTGGGTGCGATATAACTTCCAGTTTTTTAATATCTTTCTCAATATTACCAAAGACCCTATCAGCTGGCAAGAAAGAATGGCCTACCACCGGAAAAATTACCTCGATGTTTTGTACATGTGTTGGTGCTCTTGATGAAAGCCATTTGCAACACATTCCAATTAGCGTAGTGTTCTTATTTTGGCCACTGCAGCCATCTGCCATTAGTCTAATAGTGGTTACTTCAGAGTGAAAGTCAATTTTGTTAAGCCTGTCAAAAACGGCGGAAGAAATTTCGTTGGAACCTTTTCCAAATTCGTCCTCTGTCCAATAATACGAAAATACATTTTTTTCAGTAAGCTTTGATTGAGAGGTTCCCTGGACTATGGTAAAATTATATAAATACAGTTGCCTAGAGTAGTAGGCACTTTGGTCGGGGACCTTAGGAAGTACAAGGTTTTTTTGACAATCAAAAGATAGTGTTATCAAATCATCTCGTGACTCTTTAAGCAACTTAGCTTATGAATTTTTCTTTCAACAATCAATTTTTTCTTCTCTTCTTCATCCATAGATCTTTTAATTTTTTCTGCAAACTCAATGCATAGGGAACACATATCCGTACGGGGAGTAGTAAAGCTAAGGTTGTACTTAGTATTAAAAATCATTCTAAAGTATGATGGTTTTACTCCCTCCTCTGGAGAACACTGATTAATATACATTTGGAACATCTTTTGTATTGACAAATCAGAAGAAAGGTAGCGCATACGTGTGGAAGAACGACAATAATGCGATTCAATACTTTTAAAAGTATTAATAAATTTTTGAACTGATTCTTGATTTCCTTTAAAATTTGAAGTTTTTCTGTCACCGCCTCTTTTTTCCTTTGGTGCTTCTCCTGTTTTTAAAAATGATTTCATAATGTAGGTGAGGCGATGTTTCGTAATATTTAGTATGTTTAAAAAAGCTTTCTGGCACACTGGAATATTTTGCTTTATTACACTATTCCGTACAAAGCATTTCACAGACGTTGTTTTTGCTTCATGTCTAGAGTTTTTTGGACGGTGACGTTTATATTTCATATTTCAAAAAACTAATTATAATACTGACCTTATAAAATTAACAGTAGCTTGAACAAATCATTTGTTTTTTTTTATTAGTTTTTTATAATATGTAAAATAGTTTTAATAATAAAATAAATCAAAAAATTATATGAATAAAATCTGAATACGGATGACATGTGCTCTTAAACCTAACCTTTCGAGTAAAAACTACAACTAAATTTTAAAGAACGTACCTCATTTTTTTCCGCACATTTTGCTGCCATGTGGACGGATTGCGAATTCGTTTGCGAGCTTTGCTAGTTTCCATTTTAAAAAAGTAACAAAATAAAAAACAAACAGCTTGGCACCTTGGTTAAAAAGAAACTACGAGAAATTATAACGACAGCGACTCCAGACGACTCCTAGTGGTATATCACATGGTCACTACGAGGATTCTCATTGGTCAAACAGGACATTGCCGACTTTGATTCTAAACCGTTCATGGAGATTGCCGTGTTTGATTCTTAGGCTAAATTTATATGCTATTTTATAGGCGGATAATGCCGTTTTTTATTCTTATTTTCTTTATTTATGTATAGTGTTTTAAAATACGAACAATTTGGTGTAACTAACTCAATTTTGGTTAAAAGTGGAGATTGCCGACTTTGATACTAGGACCCTCAATTATAACAAAGTATAATAATAAGTACTCTTTTGGGATTTTTGATGAATTAAATAATTATATTAATATCTCACCAGATAACCAAATAATATGACTACCACGAGCAATCCAACGTTAAGGAAAGTTGGTATTTAAGTAGGTTCTCAGTGCCCTCTCCCTATAATGTGGTGGTGTACCATTTTGCATAAACCTCATATTTCTCCTAAATTTGATAACAATTCTTCCAATAAATCAATAAAATAATTTTATGAAAAATGTAAGTAAATATCACAATTTAAATTACAAGGTAATTTGCATGTCAAAAAATGATTAACAATTATTCCAAACCATACGTCTATTTAAAATTTAGGTTCAAAATGCCTTTCTCTCTTAATATGAGAACATTTAGTCTCTGAGAAATGATTTGTCTTTAAATTAGAAAGACCATGGTGTGTAAATATAGCTTCGTTCGTAAAAAATATTCTATCAACGAAGGAGTGGTTAAGAATTTAACCTGTTTCGGATATTATTTGCAAATCTACATATTAAAGGTAAAAAATTTTCTGACAATAGATTTTGCACACAAGTAAAATGGGAAGGATGAAAATACTTAGGCATCGTCAACGCGAACCATTACTTCATCTTCCTGATCAGGCGTAATGATTTTCGGTCGGTCTAATGAACCACTTTCGCCTAAATTCCGAAAGAGATGTTTAAAGGTATTGTGATTAGGTTGTAGCCTGTGTGGGTATTTTTTTAAATATTCCTTCTCATATCCATATTAGAAAAATTATTATGCCTCGGCATTTTCTGCTTTTCTTTAATAAAAAAAAAAACAAACTAGATATTACAAAAATCACTGATTAATCGAAACAAGACTTATTTTAAGTTATCAAAAGCATTAGTAATATCAGCGTACTATGTTAAAATTTCCCGTAATGCATTGGGGTTGCCTACTGGCATCAAAACTGCCTTCAAACAAGGTGGTAGGTACAGCAGCTGGCACTGTAGACTAGCGCAAAACTTCATACCATGTTTTCTATATTTTTAAATATTATTTTTAACATTTAATAAAGTAATTTTATTATTCATTTATTATTATTTATATTTTAAGCTAATTATATTGTAATAAAAAAATTAAATAAATTATGTTTGCTAGTAGCGCCACCTGCTAACGTATCAACAAAGTACAGACCCGTCAAAGTGAGACTAATTATTAAATTATTATTAAAATATAAATTTTATATTCAATTATTAATTTGATAGTAAATTTAATTATTATATAAAATAAATAAGATTTTAAAAATAAAATTTAATTATAGTTTAAAAGGAATTTATTGACAACTAACATTAAAAAATATAAGATGACTAGAAACGAATTAATAAAGAGTAGTACATCGATGTGAAGACCGTTATTTCGAGAAGGTGCTCGTGACACCGTCTCGAAGCGCTTCTTCCGTGACGCTCGCCTCAGGATTTTACTATAGAGAAAAATTAATACAACGCTAGTATAGAAACTTATAGAAGCGATATAGAAAGGACATTTTAAACCTGACGACGGCAAACTTTTGAATAAGTACACGGCACTTAAAGAAGAAGATGAAGCGTCTCTCCAATAAGACATTTAGTAGCGATAACAAAGCATTTTGTGATATTACATTATCATCTTTGAGTTGTTTTAATAAGAAAAACTATCAATTATGCTTATCCAAAGGTATTCAGTGCTCTACCGCACAAATATGTCGAATTCCATAACAAATCACCCTCTTTTTGATGCCAACAAACGCTTTGATGCCAAGACAAGTCTTGGGCCCCACACAAAGTTTGTTCAGTTTGTGTTGAAGAACTGAGACAATGGTTTCAAGGTAAAAAGCAGTCATTTCGTTTTGGAATACCAATGGTTTGGAGGGAGCCCAAAAACCATAGTGATGACTGCTATTTTTGTTCTTGCAATGTTCAAGGTTTCAATTTGAAAAACAAAAAGGATATTTCTTACCCTAACATCAAATCAGCCATTCGCCCTGTTCCTCATGGACCTGAAGTACCAATACCCTCTCCTCCAGTTTCTTTGGATGGTATTTTAGATGACCATGAACCATTGGCTCAGCTAGGTGAAAGTGAAGAAGACAGTGATGGCTACGATCCTGGCACAACCGATCCCGTTCCATTCTCACAATCTGAACTGAATGATTTAGTTAGAGACCTAGGTCTTCCTAAAGACTCGGCAGAAGTTTTAGGGTCTAGATTAAAAGATAAAAATATGTTGGCTCCGGGTACGTCCTTTTCTTGGTATCGTTCTAGGAAAAAGAAGTTTGTATCTTTTTTCTCTCAAGAAGGTGACTTGGTGTTTTGCAGTGATGTTCCTGGACTTATGGCACGTTTCAAAATAGAATATGCTCCTGATGAGTGGAGACTTTTTATAGATTCTTCAAAAAGAAGCCTTAAAGCAGTGCTTCTACACAATGGCAATAAGTATGCTTCTACGCCAGTTGGACATTCTGTTCACTTGAAAGAATGTTATGAAAACCTCGAACTGGTTTTAAACAAACTCTGCTATTCAGACCATAAATTGACACTATGTGGTGATTTGAAAGTGATCTCAATGCTGCTTGGTCAAAAAAGTGGTTATACAAAGTTTCCTTGCTTTCTCTGCGAGTGAATGGGACAATAGAGAAAGAAAGCAACACTACATTAAAAAAGTTTGGCACTTGAGAAAAACCTTACAGGTGGGGGTTAAAAATGTTGAGAGGAAAAGCCTCGTGGATCCCAAAAAGGTATTACTACCACCACTATACATTAAGTTGGGGTTAATGAAACAATTTGAAAAGGCGTTGCCAAAAGAAGGGGAGTGTTTCAAGTATCTTTGTGGACAGTTTCCTGGTTTATCCGAGGCAAAACTAAAGGAAGGAGTCTTTGTCGCACCAGACATTAGAAAACTGATGAGAGATCCCAATTTTATGGACAAAATGGAAACAAACGAAAAAGCAGCATGGACATATTTTAAAGTAGTTGTTACCGGTTTCCTAGGAAACAAAAAAGATCCTAACTAAAAGACAATCGTCGCAGACATGCTGGGATGTAACATAAGCATTAAAGTTCATTTCCTCCATTCACATCTAGACTACTTTCCTGCAAACCTTGGTGATGTAAGTGAAGAGCAGGGTGAAAGATTCCACCAAGATATCAAGGAAATGGAAAGAAGGTATCAAGGAAGATGGAACGTCAACATGATAGCAGACTACTGCTGGATGCTAAAACGAGATGACCCTCAACGAGTACACAGCCGGAAAAGCAATAAAAGAAGCTTCGACGGAAAGCAAAAGCATTACTATAAGGACTTATGAGCTTAAAGAGAAATGTAAGTGTACTAGATATGTAGTTTATAACATGTATTATACATAAAATAAAATCCTTTAACTTAAGAAAAAATTTGAAAAATTGCTAAAATTTTGTTATTATACCAAAAAGTAATTCCTTTTTTGTGAGAAAACCTTACGTGATAGAAAAAAATGGATTGCATTTTTGCAATCAGCGCTGAAAAATACATAAAAGTCAGTTATGAAATTCCAAACAATTTTAAAAAATATTTTTTTTATAAACCTGTGTCATTAAAGAAAGTATTACAGTACGTTAAGGTACAAGCAACAAAGTATTTTTATATATATTTGGGTATCACATGCAGCAACTTAAACTTATTCGTAAAGTAGTTCGTAGTATTCGTAGTTTGTAAGGTTTTATTATGCAATTTGCAATTTAGTGAATTTTTGCAATGGATTGTATATTTTATTGTATTATCTTATTCTGTGATATTGACGATTTATCTAAATTTTAATTGCTATTGTTATTATTATTATTTTTTTTTGACTTTTCTAAACTTTGTCCATAAAATTGTACAATTTTCAGTGACAATAAAGCATATTTCTATTCTATTCTAAGCCGGGGGTTGGAGTGGTAAACTTTTTAACTTTGTTGCATATTTTTTGGGGTCATAAAATTTACATTCTCAGTAAAATTTAACTTTTTTGTATAATTTTTAGAGCTCAAATCCCTGATGACTGGACTAATTAGTAAAACGACAAAATTTATTTACTGATACCTACATTCCTAATCAAACAAAAATAAACTACAACTAAATACGATGAAAATTAAATTTCTACTATAATAATTTTAGTAGTCTAAAACTTTCGTAATATTGACCAACTATGTACAGCCCTTCGACTCCGTTCAGCAATTCTCACTTTAAGTGGAAATCATTCCCACCATCACTTTGTTATTATCTCTTCCACATCGTCGGGAACTATTCATTACAAACCAGACAAGTACGCTTAGGCGTTTAAACCCGGGATGATATTTCGTGGAAAAATTCCAAGGTTTTCGGTAATTGAATCCTAAGCTTTATCCTTGAAGGCGGCTTACAAACTTTATTTAAAAAGATACAAAAGGCTCATGCTGTTAGAGCCTTGAACGGAAGCTTCCTTTATCTAGAGACATCTTAATGGGACATTATGTTGCAAACAAATTGTAAATATTGTCTTAGGGCGATACAATTTTACGAAACATGAATGTTATGAAATATAAATATATGAAGATATGAAAATATTTTCATAAACAATTATTTAAAGAAAATTTGGTAATTCTTTGATCTATACGTCGGAGATAGACTAAAAAAGAGGCAGTTATAACAGCTATTATCTAGAAAATTTAACTTTAAAGGTTAAATGCGCATTGCCAGTTGTAGTAGAGGCGATATCTGTTCTAACACACCCTCACTTGATGATGATGATGATGATAGTGTGTTTGACATGGAATCTAGTCCATTTGCCACAGATTTTTAAATGATTTATATTATATTTATGAATTATAACTTTTTTTTTATTTAATTAATGGCTTTGGGTAACTTGATCCATTCAGTCACGATAATGTATTTGACTACTTGAATTTGTTAATGATGTATTGACCTATTGCATTTGTTAACAAAATAGTACTTTGCATAAAGGTAAATTAAAAATATAATGTAAACATCAGTATCACAAGAATCAGTAGACTGATAAAAAACCATACATTCATTCGTTCCATTCAATACCCTAACCAACTTAAAGTGAATATTTAGAACCAACAAGGGATTACATAATATGGGGCTACTTTTCACGCTAAGGTGCCTTTCATAGCGACTTTATTACAATACAAGACATGGAACGGCTAGGAGGTAACTATATACCATGAGGATAGACAGAGGGAACAAAGCTAGATTTATATATTCACATTACACATTCCATCCTAAATTTTTCTTTTAGTCCTTTTTAAATATTCCCAAAAAATTTGGTTAAGCCTAATATTATGACAAGAGATATCTAAAATGGAAGATTAACACCGAGGAAAAGATTTTTTTTCTTTTATCAGATTTTCCAATAGATACTTAATAGCAGCATCATTATATATGCACCCGACCATCCAATGATTGATATCGTCAGTGTTACCATTACAATCACAACGTTCTGTTTCACCCTAATTAAATCTATGAAGATAGGCTTTCACAGTAGCACGATTCACAACGCATCTAACAAACTTAAATATACTCTTCTATTTGGATGACTTCTTGCAGCAAAAGGCGCAGTAGGTAAAACAGGGTATATTTTTGTATAAAGGTTGTTCCTTCTGTTACAAAAAGCATTCCATTCAATTTCCCAGTTTTCTTTTAATTCTCGTTTACGCAGCGAGACTAAATTACTTCTATTGAGCCAGCTAATTTCTAATCCTTTTGAAGCCGCTTCTTTAGCAAAATAATCTGCTTTGCTGTTACCCGGGATACCAGCATGTCCTTTTACTCAAATTAAAGAGACTGAATTATTTCTTTTAAGTAGTTTTAGTTGATTTTCTAAAATTTTGACGATAATACTGTTTTTGTATAAATGCTTATGCGAATTATCCAAAGCAGACAACGCAGATTTTGAATCCGACATGGTTACTATTTGTTGATCAAACATTCTTTTCTCAATAGTCAATTCCAGAGCTTGATATATTGCAAACAGTTCTGCGGAATAAATGGAACATTGTTGGTTTAATTTAAGCATAATGAGTTCTTGATTGTTTTGGATATATACCGCACAACCAACTCCCAAAATGGATTTTGATCCATCTGTGAAAATCCTATATGGCTTATCAAATTTGGCAAGTTGTTTCTGAAGTTGAATGGCGTTGTTATTATTAAAAGTAGGGAAATAGACTTTGGTTTGGGAATAAAGAATATTGAAATTAGATTGGAATAAATTAGTTTCAGCTGAGATTTCTAAATACCAAGAAACATTAGGAAATGCTATAGCTAAAGTTGGAGAATTTTTACGTTTAGGCTTTTTTCGCATTTAATTAAACAGTTATTAATATGTTCTTCCCATGTTAATTTAGTATCAAGTGTGACGCCAAGATAAATATAGTGTTTTTGGACAGGTATACTTACATTATCAATTCCAATGCTGGATATATTCGGTAAGCGATGACGAGTAAACAACACCACAGCGGATTTATTTGAAATAAGTTCCAACCCTTGGTTAAGAAAGTATTCTCTTGCACTGTACATAATCGTTTTATTAAATCAATACATTCCTGATAAAAATTTATAGAAGAGTAAAGGGAGAAATCATCGGCGTATTGTAAACTATTACAATTAATTCCCATATCATGTAGATCCATAGTATATAGAATAAACAATAGAGGACTAAGCACAGATCCCTGCGGCAAACCTTGATAAACTAACCTTGGACCAATCAATTTATTATTGCATCCAATGAATACTTGTCTAATAATAAATAGATTAACCAATACCTGTGCACATCTAGTTGGGACCACTATATGTCTTAGTTTCTCTAAAAGTAAGTTTAAGATAACATTATCATATGCTCCCGAAATATCTAGAAAAAGTGCTGCTAAATAATTATTATTTGAGTAGGACAATTGGATATCAGTAGTTAATTGTGACAGACAGTCGATGGTTAGTTTATTTCTCCGAAAGATTAACTGCAATACTCTACCACCTCATGGCCAGTTTGCCCCACCCCGCAGAGCAAAGTGGCCATTTGGTAGGGTTAGGGTAAAAAATATGTATCTGAAAAATTTCCCGAGATAAAGTGAAAATTAAAATTGCCTTGTTTATGTTGTTGTTTATGGTGTATTTCGTATTTATTTTCTTCAAGATAAAAAAATATTACTTAGCATAGCCACTTTGTCCACCCTTCCCCTATTACCCTATCAGCGCGTTTCATTTATTTTAAACCATTTTTGTCATAATAATTCCAAATTGAAACAAAGCCTTTATTTCCATCTAAGGACAGTTTTAGAAGGAACAGCTCTAACATCTTTTAATGACTGTCACTTTTATAACAGATTTGGTGTACAAAAAAACATTAAACATTTCTCGTCTGAATTTTTATAGCCCCATAATTCCAAGTAATTTTCCGTTGTTATCATTACTGCCTGCCGATGCAAAATTAACATTTATAAATTACAAACTCATCCAGTTGTTAAATTTACGACATATTAACAAGCCGAAGGGCCCAAAGACGACATCTGAGGGATGTTCAACGTTAAAGATCGGGGAGGTAGAGATTCCTTGACGTGATTACTTTTTGTTCACTTTATTTTCACAACAAGGGAGCGCAGTTGGTTTTGAGTTTAATAATATAGTTCAACCAGAAATTGTTTACTTCCGTTGCCGCACTTCGTAAAATCCGCTGGAAGGTATTCGGAAAAAATTTAAAGCATGATTTATGGTTTGAGTTTATAGTACACAAAAATCTTTATTAAAAGCTAATATTTATATAAAGCCAAAAGTTTTCTCTATTTTCGATTTATTGCGAGAGGTTTGCTACTTAGTGTTGACACAGATAAGCAAAAATAAATATTTATTATCGAAAACGAATTTTTTTTTTTTTTCAAAATACTAATATTAGCTTGGGTCTGTTATCACTTTTTGAAATATTTTTCCACTAAAAAAAGAAGTATATTCAAAACATGTTTATTTAAACTCTATTTTATGCATAGAAAGTTGTACAGTAGTCGCCAAATATAAAGAACCAAGGGTGCGCATTTATGATACTTCGAGCACTCCCACCGCTAGATACAATTGATACATAGGTTACTTAGAACATTGTGAAACAGTGGCGTGCATATTTTGAGACATGAAATAAATGGGTAATGCTATAGAATAAAATAAAAAAATATTATTTTCAGGTAATATATTGTCAACCAAAATTACTATAATAATTTTATTTTTACAAAGCAGATTCTTATCATCCAGTGTCTCTAACTTGTGTAAAGTGTAAGCTTTTGGAAAAAATTATAAATAAACGTTTATTGTGGTGTCTGGAAGAAAATAACCAACTGATTAATGAACAATCTGGATTTCGTCCTTTAAGATCGACTACCGACAATTTAGTAGATATAGAATCACATATTAATAACGCATTCTACAACAACCAAAAATGTATTGCAATTTATTTTAATTTGCACAAAGCATTTGGTATGGCTTGGCATCACAAGATAATTTCAACACTGGAATTATGGGGCTATCAAGAAAATATACTTGCTTTTATTAAACATTTTCTCCTAAATATAAATTTCAAGGTAAAAGTAAACGGTCTTCTATCTAATGTGAGTTAACAAAAAAATGATACACCCCAAGGCTCGGTAATCAGCCCGACGCTTTTCCTTATAGCTATTAATGATATAATCAAATCAATGAACAAACCCATTCAAGCGAGATTGTACGCGAATGATCTTGTAATATTCTTAAATGGAAACAATATACAGAGTATGGCCAAATTACTACAAGATCAACTCGATAAATTTATAGCATGGTCTAAAAGGAGTGGTTTTCAATTTGCTTCATCTAAAAATCGCTGCATCATATTTTCAAAGAGATTAAAACAGATAAAAGAAATGCCTATTTTAAAACTTAAGGGGCAGAGACTTGAATATGTAAATACAATTAAATATCTAGGTTTAATATTTGATCAAGCTCTAACCTGGAAGGTCCACATCAAATATATATCAGCTATATGTCAAAAAAGATTAAAGCTCTTAAAATGTCTTTCTGGTACGAACGGGGGAGTGGACGGTAGAACTCTACTCATATTATATAAAAATCTGATCCGCTCTAAGATCGATTATGGATGCCACGCTTATGCGTCTGCTTCAACAACAACTCTAAAAGTTTTAGAAACCATTCAAAATAACGCTCTTAGAATAATAAGCGGTGCATTTAGAACAACCCCTATCTTAAGTCTTTAGGTCAAACTGGGTAAATTACCATTAGATTTAAAAAGAGAGGAATTAATGCTCTCATGTGCATCGAAGCGGTACTCTTTACAATATTACCAAACCATTCGCTGCTCGAATATCCAGCACACAAAAACCCACATTCCCTTTTACAAAAGATGCAGACGAATCATAAACTAATTAAACCTTAAAGTCCCCGAAATCTATCCTAGCAAGATGCCAACTTCCCCTACTTGGTTAATGTCTTCTCTTCACATAAATTTGGATCTATTATCAGAAAATAACAAAAATAGAGTAATCGTCATCTAATTCATTCTAAATATCAAACCTTAATTTCTTAATTTTCTTTCTTCAAACAGTCATTTACATATGTATCTAGAACAGAATGTTGTGTAGCATCTGCCTTTGTAACAAAGGATAAAATAAAGAAATATAAACTAGCAGGGACTAAAACTATTTTAACAGGAGAACTCTTTGCAATATATAAAGCCATATGGCACGTTACAAAATGTCCTGAAACTAACTTCTTAATAATTACTCACTCAGTAAGTTCTCTTAGAAATAATCTCAAAAATCTATTCTTCCCATCCTGTGCCCAAACTCATTAGACAAGAATTGCACAACCTAAATCACAGAAACATTGCTTTCCTTTTGGTGCCATCTCATCTTGGAATCACGGGAAAAGATCTGGCGGATAAATATGCACGAGAAGCCTTAGAGGACACAACTATTGAGTTATATCCAAAAACTTCAGCTACAGATCTTAAATCATATTACCACAGCAAAATGGTTAACATATGGAATAGCAGATGGCACAAAAAATAGTCAAAATTACTTGAGATAAAACCAATATTTCAACCATGGTCCAATAGTTCCACCAATCGTTTTTCTCAGGTTATCATCACACGACTGCGGCTTGGTTATTGTCGCCTTATGCATGGACATCTGATGACAAGGGATCCCCAACCGGAGTGTTATACTTATAAATATGCACGAGAAGCCTTAGAGGACACAACTATTGAGTTATATCCAAAAACTTCAGCTACAGATCTTAAATCATATTTCCACAGCAAAATGGTTAACATATGGAATAGCAGATGGCACAAAAAATAGTCAAAATTACTTGAGATAAAACCAATATTTCAACCATGGTCCGATAGTTCCACCAATCGTTTTTGTCAGGTTTTCATCACACGACTGCGGCTTGGTTATTGTCGCCTTACGCATGGACATCTGATGACAAGGGATCCCTAACGGGAGTGTTATACTTGCGGGACCCCGCTAACAGTAAAACACCGTATAGTGAAGTGCCCGTTACATAGTACCGAAAGATTCATACGTACATTCGGAATCACGGAGAATTTGAGAGAACTATTCTTAAAGTGCGGTTCCAAAGTGATTGTCCAATATCTAAAAGCAATAAACTGTTTATACAAAATTTAATTGTTACGCTATTCAATTATTGTTAATACCTTTTTTTTTTCACTAATAGCCTTTCAGGCTGATGCGAGTTTGTAAATAAAAAAAAATTATTTTTTAGCTTAACTTAAACCCTACTTATTAGCGAAATTAATGCACGTATTTCCAGCGGGAATCGTACATACTATGCTAATAAAAGATTGATGACATCGAAATTATTAGACAAAAGAACCAAAATGACTATCTACAAAACACTGATTAGACCCGTAGTAACCTATGAAACTTGGGTAATGACGAAAAAAGATGAAGCCCAACTCAGGACATTCGAGAGAAAAATACTGAGGAAAGTATATGGCCCGGTACAAGAGGAATATGGCACATGGAGAATCAGGAGAAACGACGAGATTAATGAGTTAAATGAAGGTTATGACATTGTAAGATTTGTGAAAAGTCAAAGACTGTCATGGCTGGGACATGTGCAGAGACAAAACGATGCAAAAACAACAAAGAAAATGTTACAATGGAAGCCCATAGGAAGGCGAAAAAAAGGAAGGTCCAGAACGAGATGGTTGGATGACGTGGAAGACGACCTGAAAACAATGAACATAAGACAATGGAGAAGAAGGGCACAAGAGAGATCTGAATGGAAGGACATAGCCAGACAGGCAAAGACCCATCCAGGGTTATGATGCCAAAAGAAAAAGAAGAAACCCTACTTAACTTAATCATTTATTTGGAAAAAAAATATTTTGTAACTTAACAGAAAACTGACTCGACTGTTATGTGTTATTTTTAGAAAAAAAAACCGAAATTATATTTTCACGGACTATTTAGATAAACTAATACAGAGTTATATATATAAGTTAAATATATTACGACACAACTTAAAAAACTACTAATCATCTTTAAAAGTATAACAACCTAAATTAGTTATATCACAACCATATTAGTGTAGTATATTAACATTATACTACACTAATAAAATTCATAATGTCTTTGTTAAAAGAAGACTCGCAGTCACTGCCACTCGAATAGTCCCCAAGATTAATGTCGATATGATTAATTTCCGAATACATATCAGTTTGTATTTCTCTTTCAAAATATTCATTTTCTATCTTTATAACATGATTGTACCGTTTTTCCATTATTTGATACCGATTTTATTAAATTCTTCTTCTGTTAACTTTCTTACGTCCTCAAGTTTAAACGTGACATTCTATGACTGACATTATCATTAAGCGTTGCCCAAATTAATTCGATTGGGTTCAAGTCTGGGTGATACAGGGGTAACTGTAGAGCGGTGTGGCCGTATTCTCTGCACAACTCATCAAATGCGTATGTTACATATCGGTACTTATGAAGTTTAATGAGTTAAATAATAATAATATATATATATATATATATATATATATATATATAATATAATACATATAATTCTGGTTTTAAACTCATTGGAGTAAAAGGTATATTGTGTTGTGTAAACCATTTAATCATTTCAGTCTTCAAACAATTAGAAATAGGCGCTCGATTTATCTGCACATCGTGATAACTAGCATTATCACAAACTATTACTGAATTAGGTGGTATATTGGGTATTAACTTCTCTCTTAGCCATTTCTCGTAACTTACCGAATTCATTTCGGAATAATAATCTCCAGATTTGAATATCAACAAACTATTTAAAAAAAAAACCCCATTTCTTCTCCAGCGTAAACTATTATAAGCCTTTGGCCTTTGGAAATTACAGAACATAAACCTTTCGTGCAATCGTCTGTCCAATTTTTCGAGAAAGTAGGTCCGCTGTGTATATATGTTTCATCTAAATAAACGACTGGTCTATTTTGCCTTCTGAAATATTTTATTTATGTCAAATATTTTACGCTTAAAGTTCTTATTTTCATTTTTTCTACCAACATTTTACGATTATTTTGTGTTTTTCTCCATCTAAATTGCATTGTTTTAAGGACTCTTCTTAATGAAGTTTCTGATATTTGGAAATCTAACTCTTCCATAATTTTAATATTTAACCGTTTAGCAGTAACACGACTCTTTTCTGTTTTATAAAAATCGTATATTATTCGGTGAATGTCCCTAATTTGATATTCAGGCAGATTCGTAATTCTTTATTTCTTAACGACGTTTTTTCTTGCACTGGAAAATGTAACTTTTCCAGTTGTTTCCATTAATTTTTTACTCTTCTTGAAAATTCTTTTAACAGTAAAGAAAAATAAACTGTAAAAAAAATACAAAATCACTTTATATTTATTTACATATTTTCATTTATTACGACTTTGTCTGACTCTTTAACACCAAGTCAAGCTTTTCATACAATTTCCAAATACTGTAAACACCTATAAAAATATTTGCATTTGTTTAAAAATAATACCATTTCAAAAACTGAGTTAGGAATTACATGTAATTAGCATTTTTAACAGGATTTTTTTTTATTTTAATGAAAGATACCAAGAATTTCTTATTCTTATTTTACAAAATTGTTATTTTTTGTACATTTTTTAGTAAGCTGATTTTTATGTACAATCCGACACCCTGTTGGGGTAAAAGGAAGGGGAGAAAGAAAGAAAGAAAGATTTTTACGTACATAGAAAAATTTAAAAAAACTTAATGTAGATATATCCAATATATTATAAGAATATTGAAAACTACCTTTCATTATACATAAACTACATAATATTTTTACCTGTTGCTGGTGAAGTTTGCCGTTTGGTATCTTCTAAAGTAACACTTTGTTTTTTGTTTTATTAAAATATTTAAATACATTAAATATTATTACACGACTTTGTCCTGATATTAAGGATCTACACTTTTTATTTTCCACGGCGATGGCAGATATTATCCAAATCACCAGTCACTTTGCAAATGCAGACATAAGAAACAAACAATTTCATCAGTACATATACAATCGTTACTTACAAGTAGTTACGCTACTGACAGTAAGCCAGAATAAGGTTTAAGGTATAAGTGGGCGTGTCTGTGGGCAAGTGTAAGACTTTTAAGTAAACGAAATTCGATTTGTGAGCTCGCTCTTCAGATTTGGCGTCCACTGTATTAAGTAAATCTCACGAAACTTACGACAATTTGCAATTAGACGCTTTCCCACCCATTACATTAGTTGCGGCGGTTTAAGTTACGGGACTTATCTCCCTAATCGAGCGCTGGCGCAGTTTTACGCATAATTTAGATTTAAATCTTCGTATGCGGGTAAATTTTGAATTAATACAAACTGAATGAGTAAGTTTTGCACGGTGTAATCACTTTTCAAAGATACTGCAATATGTTTCCAAAAGCAGTAAAGCAAGTCTCTTAGGACATAAATGTTCTCTTCAAACTCTTCCCGATAAAAGAAAAACAGACAGCAGACAGTTGTGCTGCAGACTGCTTCAAGAAAGGAAGTGATTATCTATTACTTAAACAAAAATTAAATTATATTGCAAATGATCTTTGTGCACTTAATAGGGTAATACTATTAATATTAACAGAAAGTAATTTGTATTTATATTTTTTATAACCTATTTTCAATTAACTTAACTTTTTTGATGAGAGTTCATAAAATTTGCTCAAGTGTTAAACAAACTGAGTGTAGACTTTGGTAATCATAATGTGAAAGGATATTAGCTTCTAAAGGGTGTTTTTTTAGCAGAATAGAACTTTGAAATGGAATAAAACAAAGATAGTTTTTATAAATTCACTTAAAATTGACTTTGATCGAAAGATAATCTTTTGGTATTATAATTTAAATATGATTTCTGGATATAACCGTCAGGGCTGGCTCTGACTTAGTCTAATCTGAAGGTCCAATTTCCCATCACTTTTTCCAATATTTGTCGCCGTATATCTGCAATAACGCGGCGAATGTTGTGCTTAAAGTGGCCAATCGTGTCATGCTTATCGGCGTATACTAGCACCTTCACATATCCCCACATAAAATAGTTTTGCAGTGTTAAATAGCATGATCTTGGAGGCCAATTCACCAAACAGGCCAAACGTTTCCTTCAATAAATCAATTTTGGCACGAGCTGTGTGACATTTTGCGCCATCTTATTGAAAAGACAGCTCCTTTACATCATGTTTGTTCAATTGGGGAATGAAAAAGGCAGTAATCATGGCTCGATAGCGGTCACCATTGACTGTAACGTTCTGGCCAGCGGTTTTGAAGACGTACAGTCCGATGATTCCATCAGACCATAAAGAACACCAAACAGTCAGTTTTTCTGGATGTAATGATTTCTCAACATACACTTGAGAATTATCTTAACTCCAAATAGTGTCTGTTTGTTTTTTGACGTAGCCATTTAACCAAAATGTATCATTGTTAAACAAAACTTTCCTTGCTTGGTGGTGATGTACCTTCAATTCTTGCATGAGTTAGATTTTAAAAGCACGCAAAGAAAGATCTTTCTGACAAACCTTCCATAAATTGGATGGACAAGTATCCAACTGCTGTACACGATGGCAGATAAACTGATTCGGGTCTTTCTGTATGCTATGCTTTACAGCAGCAACAACTATGTACGCTCTGTACAACGTGTCTGTGGATGCATATTAATAACTACAGTTAACGTGGGACAAAAACATTCCATCGTTAATCGAAATACTTGCTCTGATAAACTATTATGTTGACCATACAATGGACGTAGTGCGCGATATTTCGAACAGAACCACAATTTTCAAAATAAATTTATACAATTTGGAAGCGTTGTTCAGGCGTCCAGTCTATTCATGCTGAAATATCCAACCAAACTTAACATAAATCACTTAACAGCTGTTAAAATGGCCGACAGTTAAAAAAGTGTTACCAGCTTATATTTCAATATCTCTAGAAAAACACCCATTAGAAAAACTTTGTCAAAAACCAACAAAAAAAATCAACTATAAGAATTAAAGAAAGCTGCTCTAAAATAGGTCGATATTTATGTTTAGAGTTGCATCAACTTTTGATTAAACTTATATAGTATTTATGAGGTGGCACGTGAGTCCCGCGTTAATCACGTGTTTATAAGTGGGGCTTAATTTAGAAACTCAAGTGGGTGAACGGGCGTGAGGGAAATTAAGTAACTGTGAGCAGGCGTGAACGAGAATGAAAAACCACCTACAGGCCCAAACACGTTAAATGTTTTCTATTGATTTGTTAAATAATTTTAAAGAATTTTGTGACAGAATACTTTACAACTAATATAATCATTAAAAAAAAAAGAAAATGTGTTAACATCGAATATCCAAATTACACAAATCATTAAGGATTTTAATAAAGCAGTAAGTTAGTTTAAAAACAAGAAAGTCGCCAGTAGCAGATAAAAAATATTCATTAAACTGCTTAAATATGATGGTGTGGTACATTGATAGGTAAAATAACAAAATTATTGCAAAATAGCCTTCAACAAAATTTCCTGTTAGTTCCTGGACTGTTTTTTTCGTGTATTTCTAGTTCGACTTATACATAACACTTATACGACACGATAAGTCAAATTTGATTCATAATTCTCTAAATATCTGGGGAGTGCTGACGACTTAATACATGATTTTCCATTTTTTATATCAGCTAAGTGATATAGAACACCCATTATAAATTATTTTATTTTAATATCATTTGGTATACACGCTTATCTTAGCAAAAAAGTAAATGATTCGAATTTCAACCATATTAGTTTCGGTTTTCGTTTTTATTCATTTTTTAGCTACCCACTAAAAATTTTAACTTTTAAGTTTAGTGGGGATTAAAATTTAGCAACATAATTTTCTTGCTAGAGTATAAAGATACGCAAATTTTCAATAACTCGAGATTTGATATGGGACGGATAGTTGGTGTAATAGAAGCCAGAGTTTCTCTTCGGAAAATTGTGAATATGGTTCACAAAAGTTTAGATACTGTGTTAATGTTTAATCGGGAATGGCATCAATAAAGTCGAGGGACACAGCCGGCGCTGACGAACAGAAGAGCATCAAAACCGTCGCCTGATGTTAATGGCACTAAGAGATCACTTTTTCACTACCAAGACCAATTGGGATGCGAACAATTTATCGTTGAATTGACAGTTTTGACAAAAGACGAAATTGTCTTTAATGGTGCATAGAATAACTATCCTAAGACTAGGAATAGAATAAAGTTGCCTTTAGTGATATATCTTTATTTTGTATAGGCATGCATCATAGCCGACCCAGGGTCAGATGACGACGTGGTGCATGACGAAATCTATAGGTTTTTTATCAAACAGCACACGCACTCCACTGTTGCGGTTATGGTGTAAGGTGTCATTGCTTATGGTTCAAGCTCAAATTATGTCTAAAAAATTCTGAAACCTCATCTGATACGATATTAAGACGGTCCAACTTCCAATTTTTCAGCAAGATAACGCTGATTCATAGATCATACATTACGAGAGTCACCATAGACTTCTTTAAATAGACTAAAGGTAATCTTTTACCATGGTCACGAAAATCCCCAAATATATCTTCAATTAAAAACATGTGGGATATGATGGGTTCGAGACTTTTTAATTTAGAACAACCTCTTCAATCTTTAGGAACTTCGGGATTCTTTTCAAATTTTGGGAGTGCTTCATAAGGAGTTAACTAGATAATGAAACGAGATATTCTAGGATATTAACTACCTAATAGAAAGCGAGATCATGAGTAAAACTGATTCGCATGTGCAGTTCCGTTTGAAATTTTCGTGGAGTTTTTCAAACTGGTACATGATTAGTCGGAAACAGTGTACCCATCGAACGACCAATCAGAAATAGTGGGTACCAATGAGTAGTAATAGAACTACCTATATAAGTTCTTTTGAAGAAAATAAACTAAGATATTAACTAATCGTATGTACCTATTGTACATAAAAAAATATATCAAAAAATTAATATTATATTAAAATTAATGCTAATCTTGCCTACAGGTTTTCAAAAAAAGATTTTATAATGATACTTATGGTCCACAAGGACACTAAGTTCCTGTAGCTGGCTGTATACCATGTATTACAAAAAGTTTATTAAAATCCTTTATAAAAGGTATATAATTAAAAAACCCAATCGGGCTATATCAAAACAACAAAACGTTTCCGGAATCCATATTCATCATCAGTGTCTAGGTGTACATGTATTGAGCCACTAAATATCTGGGTAAAAACCTGTTAAAAGTTATTGGTTTAAATTTATTTTACATTATGAGATCTTATGTGTTAAGATGTTAGAGTTAACAGTGGATTTGATAACATGGCAACATAAGACTCTTCATGAAGTTACTGGTCCTGAGACAAAGTGTCTACGAGGACTTGATGATAGCAAGTTTCTATCATCAAGAACAGCTGTTTTAATAAATTTTAGATAGGTTCCTCTGTACTTGGAGATATATTTAGTGGCAAAGACGTTGGTAGTAAATTTTTTAATGCACAGTAGTGAACGCATATTCGTGGATGATATGCGGATACCTTTGATAGTCCCGGGTTTGTGATGTTTTGACTTAATTGTAATTATAGGAAATGTCTTATTGAAAATACACAATCCTATCTAAAAAATCACTGAAATTATAGTCCACATCCACAGAGGGAAAGTGCCACCCAGAAGTCAAGCACAAATTTTGGAATTAACGAAAGTTCTGAGCGGAAAAAATCCTACCTTTGTTGAGAGAATTAAACTTATATATATATATATATACTGATTCATGATCAGATAGTCCTGCATTAATAGTTTTAAAGCGTACGTACAAACATAAACATAACCACAAAAACGCATAAACATAATTAAGTATAGTATTGACTCACCCTTTATTATAACTTAAAATTAAATATGTGAAGGATCATACAAATATCTCGATCATTAAAACTTAATGTCCAATTAAATGTTCAAATTATTTTCCATCGTTGTCCACACAAAGATGTAATCTTTCCCGCGTAGACATAACAGCTGCTTCAATATCAGCTGTTGATATACTATTTATTGCGTTTATAATGCGCTGTTTTATGTCGTCTCGCGTGGTTGTTCGAGTATGGTACACTAAGTCCTTCAATCTTCTCCACAGATGAAACTCCAGACATGTTAAGTCTGGAGATCTAGCTGGCCATGGAAATATACTTCCCCTTCCAATCAATTTATTTGGATAACGTGCATACAAATAATCTCGAACTCGTCTTTAAAAGTGCGTAAGACACCCGTCATGTTGTAATGTCATATCTCTTCTTGTTTGTAAGGAAATATCTTCCACTAAAACAGGCAACTGATTTTCCAGAAAATCCAAATATGTTTCGCCATTTAAAGTTCTATCAAAGAAATATGGACCTACGATCTTTCCATCAACTATACCACACCAAACATTAAGACTCCATCTATCTTGAACCTGCACGTCATGTATCCAGTGCGGATTTTCTTCAGCTCAATAATGCATATTATGCAGATAAACACCACCCGCACTATTAAACGTAGCCTCTTGTGTCCACAAAATCTTTGACATGATATGCGGTTGTTCTTCTAGCAGACCTAACATCCAATTGCAGTAATCCAGCTTTGCATCAAAATATCTTTCATGTAAAGCTTGGTGGAGAACTACATGATAAGGATGCAGTCTAAAAAACAGAACAACAAATATTGGTGAAAAAGAAACCACTATATTTATTAAAACTCAAAAAATCTTGAAAAATCTACAATTGTTTCACAAGTTAAATCGTGCATAAGTATTTTTAAGAAATGGACAAAAGGATAAAAGCGCCGTGTTGCCGTTTTTATCGGAATATTAAAATAACAGTTGAATCTAAAGGGAATTCCAAGTTTCTTACCTAAACGTTCACTTTATAATATGAAAAACCAACCTGTGATGTTTTAAAATTCTTAGAACCGTAGTATTGGAAATGTTTAATTCTATAGAGATTTGTCGACTACTTGTGGATTCTGTTGAATTAAAGCAAGAACATTGATTGAATTATCTTTGGTCATACCTCTACTACGTCGTTTAAAACAAGGAGTTTTACAATTCTGCATTTGATATACTCATCACGAATTATTAGTACTGATAATTAATTACTAATATTCTTCAATTCGAATTATAATATAACACTTTTAACAATGTTTTGACTGCTGTCAATAAATAAACAATATGAACTCCCCATCAAATTCATTGTCGTAACCTACTTAGTTTCGGAAAAATTATTTTTAATCATATGAAATAACAATGGTCAAAATAGGTATCAACATTAAGATTCTTCTGCTATAAAAAACTTGAAAGTACCTACTGACTTATTTTTTAATTTAATTTATAATACAGGGTGAGTCAATACTATACTTACTTATGTTTATGCGTTTTTATTCATATCTCGAGTTCCAAAAAACATATTAACATGCGGTTTGCGCCATTTTATTGCGAATTTATTCCAGTTCCATAATCATTTACAATAAATAGGTGTTTTCATTAAACATTTTGAAGAAAAACAAATTTTAATTTGTTCTATTCGACAGTACCCTCTACATATGACAATTAAAACTAAATACAATTATTTTATTGTAGATGTATATTAATTCATCCACACTTTTTCTAATCACACTAATTTCGTTAAAATTGGTTGATCTAAACCAAAGTTATAGGTATTTATCCACAAATACTTTCCCACTCTCCCCCGTCCTTTATGTGAAAAAAATTTAAAAAAAGAACTTGAACAACTTTGTGCAGAATTTAGCCCTTTTTCTAGTTTACTTATTTAACTCTTAGTATAATTGGACATATTTGCCAAAAAACTGGTTTTCAAAGTTTTCTTCACAGGTTACGCCCCCTAGCGGTTAACCCAGAAACTTGAAAGTTATTTCCAGCGATTTCTCTTGGCCACTTTTACTAAGGAATTTTTTCTCCTAAAGTTATAACATGAATAGTTTCTGTTATATAGCCGAGAGATCGGTTTATTGGACCACCCGGTACAATCTTTAAATACATTAAGATCATAAGTAATGAAACTTAAAAGCACCCTTGATATTAAGTAACGGGTCATATATACGTGCTTGCTAGTGAAATTCCGCACTTATAATAAAATTTTATCTATTAAATTATATTGGTTACTATATACCCAACTGCTTTCATCCTCTATTTATATCTTGACACCCCTATAAAGTTCTTGCTTTAAATGCTAAAAGTTTTGAATATTAAACCTGCCTAGGCAAATACCTCGTTCACAACTATATAAATTTCATAGACTTATATCTAATTTTGCGAATACTGCTCGTAAAACCCTTACCGGGATGGAAATCGAATTTTGATCAAAAATAGGAATCTAAAACATTATTTTCGTAGTCCTTGATGTTGAGAAAAAAATTTTAGTGGTCTATTTTCGTACTTGTCTAGTCATGTGTAACGTTCCAAGTTGAGGAAAGTTAGGCGACCGTGAAATTTTTAAGGATTTTATTGATGGACATAAAATAAATGTTTTTGTTTTGGTTAACAAATAATCAGTTTTTCCGAAGAAAAATCCAGTTGTATTGAAAGTATTTTAAAAGGATAATATTTTAAGGTTATTGTATATCTAATAAAATATTTATGATACTGAAACTTAAATATTTTAATTTTATTAAGTATACAAATTTGTATACAAAATGTATAAAACATTTCGTTCATCCAGAAGAACAATGTCACAAGTCAAAAAACATCATTTTCAGGAGAGACAAAAACAGATTTTTTTATCTAATTTTAGCTGTCAGTTTTAAAGAATATGGATAAGTGAATGTTTCTAATTGTGTATTGTTCTGAAGCTATTTTCTTGTGGCATTTTAAATTAATTACTATTTAAAAGGGAATAAGCCACAATTAAAATTTCAAATACGTTTTATTGACATTTCAATTTCCACTTCGGAAATCGTTCTCAAAATACAATTTACTAATGTTTGTATTTTGAGAACGATTTCCGAAGTGGAAATTGAAACGTCAATAAACGTATTCGAACCTTTAATTGTGGCTTATTCCCATTTAAATAGTAATTAATCTAATTGTATAAGAAGCTAAACCCTTTGACCCTGCATTTCTGGAAAATAAACTAGAGACCGCAAGGTCTAACCTCTTTCTAGTAAACTACAACATTCCATTAAACGCTCCTCTCACGTTACAAGAAATAAACAACTCACTGAACGATCTAAAAGAAACAAGTCCTGGGCCTGACGATATCCCAACTATTTTCTTAAAACACCTACCCACATCTGCTAAAAATTACATGCTTCAAGCGACACCAGTACTCATCTGTTTGGTCAAAATCTATCATCCTCCCATTTCTCAAAAGCCAAAAATTTCGTCTACACCCCGATTCCTATAGACCGATAAGCCTAACTTGTGCAATGGGCAAGCTAATAGAAAAAATTATTAACTCAAGGCGGACTTGGCATCTAGAAAATTCGAACTTACTTATAAACGAACAAAATGGTTTTCGACAAAACTGATCCGGGATAGACAACAGATTAGATCTGGAAAGTGATATTCGTGAATCTCTGGTAACAACAGCATTGTATCGCAGTATTTTTTGACTTAAGAAAAGCATTTAATACATGTTAGAGATTCAACATTTTACAAAAGTTACAGTCATGAAACACTCGTGTAAATTGCCTTCTTTTTATTAAGAACTTTCTAGAAAACAGGTCTTATTGTGTAAGAGTTAACAACTACTATTCCGAAAAGCAGGAGAAAGAAAACGGTATTCCTCAAGGCTCAATTATTAGTCCTACACTTTTCTTAATTGCTATTAATGACATAATTAAAAACCTCAAAAAAACCTTGACTTGCAGGTTTATATATATAAAAAAGATATTAATTTAACTTCAACAATTTTGCAAAGTTTCTTACAAAAACTCGGAAAGTGGTCTCGCGATACTGGTTTTTAATTCTCGGTTACAAAAAACTGGAATGGTATTCTCAAAAAAAAACTTCTCAAATAATTCCAATCTGAAGTTTTTCAATACATCGTATCCTTCTAGTCATGTGTAAAATTCTTAGGGATGTGGTTCGATAATCAACTTACTTGGAAAGAACATATTAGACAATTAGTTTTAACTTGTCATTAAAAACTTAACCCAATGAGAACACTGTCAAATAGATATCGGGGCTCTGATCTCTCTACCTTACTTACAATCTACAGAACTCTAATTAGATCAAAAATTGATTATGAATCAAGCGCTTATGCCTCTGCTTCTTCCAGATTGTTAAAACAGCTAAACTCTATTCACAACACTGCACTTAGACTCTCTCTTGGTGCATTTCGAACGTCACCGGTGGAAAATTTATATACTGAAAGTGGGGAGCCTTTATTATATCACCGCCGAGTATCGAAATACCACGAGTGATATAAAAGCTTTTATACTCTTATGCGCTTTAACTCAAGTTTTGTGCAAGTGGAAAAACGAATGGCAATCTTTTCAAACATCAATGAAGCAAATTAAAAATGACGTTACAGCTTGGGAACCCTCAACCAGGAACAGAAGAAAACAATTGGTGATAACGAGATTAAGAATTGGACACATGAGACCTACTCATTCATATTTATTGTCCACAAGTCCATTTTTTATTGGCCTGCCCAGTTATCAGAAAAAATACAATATTCCTATTTTTCTAAACTATTAAGGTATTTTAGTATCCATGAACCTATTTCAGTTACTCCTCTTAGAGCCTCTCCATCATGCCACATGTAACATTGAACACTTTTAGTTTGAATGTTGCAGAGAGTTAGATTATAAACGTTCACTTTGGAAACATAATAGAAGGATGAGGCTTCTCCAGACGGGCATGGTAAAACCGCCTGAAGATCATAGACTGCAACCGTGTTGTTAGAACTTTTATCGTTTTCCTTTTCTTTACGAGATAAATTTGTTTCTACACGATGCATGTCATACTTGATATGTAGACCCTTTTCCTCCTCTTTTATAGCATTATTCTAACCAACACATACTTCGAACTGGTTTTTCTTTGGGACAACGAAAGACCGTTGGTTTATTCATCACTTTTGATTTTCCAGAATGGGTATTATTCTATGTACAAGATGATATAGGGCCGTTTCTAGGGAGAATCCATTAGGTAGGGAGAAACTTTTAACCAAGAGACCATTAATAATGTACCTATCGAGCAGTTATTCTAGAGTCTGGTACAAATGGTATAAGACTTATCGGCCTCAGGAATTGAGCTTTTTTATGTCCGATTTTGCCAAGTTCTAATATGTAAGCCACCCTTTTTTCAGGATCTCCTTACAGTTCTGAGTATATTCACCTGACTCCTTTTAGATTTAACTCAGAATCTTTAAAGAAAACTTAAATAAGCCATGACATTTCTACAATCTCTTTAATTTGTTTAAAATCCCTTTTATGCTCCCCATTTCTCTGCTCCATTGTATTGTCTTTTACCTAACATGTAAAGGCTTTCTACAACTATTTTCTACAATAGGGATGTTCACAAATTTTTAAATATAGTTAAATTCAATTAAATTCAATATATTATAAACTATATAAAAATATAGTAAACATGAAATTGTTTAAAAATATATATTTTTTAAGATAAATCAATTCTTAATTTTAATTTTGATGGAGGCTAGAAAAACGGCTCCTCGCAGCGAGGCTACGGTGTGTGACGTCAGCAGTCGTATCGACAACTTGTTGTGTATACGTATTTACGAAGTGTAACCAGTTCTTTAAGTATTTATACAGTGATAATGAAGCCAAATAAGTGGTGTTTGCTACAAAGAGAGGGAAAAACTAGAAAAGGCAGTTATTATGCAAGTTAGAAAAAAAAATAAATGCAAATATCTGTACCTCCGAAGGAATCAACACTATGTTCATTTTTAAAACTTTACAGGAGAGCAGTTTTAAACTTTTTTTCACCAAAAAGTATTATTGCTGCAGCTATTTATTGAGATATCGAAACAATATTTTACAAGAACATTCTGTTTATTGTTATTTACATAATACATTTGTTATAATTAAAAACAAATTTGTTCCTGTGTTTTTTAACCCTTTTAATGGACATGGTGTTGTATCCATCTAATAAAGTTATTGTACTGTAAGAGTTAGTATGGGGTATTCCATAACAACTACAATCCTATTTGACTTTTACTGACAAAATTTATTTAACCATACAATTTTCCTTTACAAATACAAATATGTATGTAAAAATGGCATTTTAGGTACAAACCACTCAGTCATCCTCAAGTAAGTCTCCTTCTGGATAGTCACTATTAGTATTACTAGTAGGTATGCTTTAAGTTATGATAAAAATCATGGCAAATTGTAGGAACATTTGACAGTAATGCCAATAGATCGTTATCGATCGAACTTTTGTTGTGATATAAGTATTGGACTTTGTGATACCAGTTGCAAATCTTTTGGCAATGTAAGGTGTCGCTTTCGAAACCTAACAAGGTCAATCTCCTGGTTTTCGTCATGAAAATTACTTTTTAAAAACAGAGTTCCAATGCTGTTTTGTTTAACTTGCAGTTAAACACAGTTTGACAGAAGAACTTGTTGTTTGTTAATGTCTCTTTTCTATAAATCAAAGGCGGATTTTAAGATGTTTTGACATCATACAAAGACCTTAAATTTTTAAAATCTTTTAGTTTCATAGTATGTACGGTATATTTCATTGAGGTTTGTCTGACTAATAATTGCTGCCAGTCCCAGGGCGTGTAAATATAAATGTTAAGTTTTTTCTCTTTCGCTCTATAGCGCATGGACAGTGTCCGCCTCCATGTGGGTATTACTATTTAGTACAAACTTCTGAATGATAATTTTTACTTTTTTAAACGCCAGCTATACTTAATTAAGTATTAATGCCAACATTTTTATTCTGGCCGTAACATTTGTAAGACCGTAGTATGATTTCTTCTATGTTACTGTCAGGAATGATGGTATCTGCCCATTTTAGTAATGCAGATCTTATTTCATTTCCAATACGAATAGTTTATCAGAACTTTTGTCTATATCAGACTGATCTTCGTTATCAAAACTCAATCTCTAATAATATGCTCTTCATTTAAAACATCATTGCTTGGTGTATTATTTGATTCTGAAATTAAACAAGGCGTATAATATTGGTTGTAAAAGATTTAATAATATTGCTAGTCTAAGGTTGGTATCAAATCACTACATTACCCTTTTGAGGTTATGTTTTTTTAATAATTTAAAAATAATGAGCAAAAAGGTAGCTAACCTGTAAATGCAGTAGAAGAATTCGCAGAACTTTTTAGTAGGTACTTCATGAATCTTTCTCCTACGAGAATTAGGGTTCATTGTTCTTATTATTAGTAACAAACCACTGTAAACACACACTGTAAACACACAATACTCAAAATTTCATGGACAACGCATACCTCAAACGAAGAAGTGCTGCATAGAATAGGCAAGGAAAGAGAACTTTTTAACACAGTAAAAGTTAGAAAAACATCATACCTAGGCCACATACTGAGAAATAATAAGTACCAATATGCCCAACTTATAGTGAAAGGAAAAATCGAGGGAAAGAGAGGCCTAGGAAAGAAAAGACTATCGTGGCTCAGAAATATCCAACAATGGACAGGGCTAAATTTTAAACAGCTAATAAGAACAGCTGAAGATAGAGAAGAGTTTAAAATTGTAGTAGCCAACCTCCATTGAGGAGAGGGCACTTTAAGAAGAAGAAGTAAACACACCATAAATGGCAAAAGTATTATTATTAGATCACTAACAGTCTACCTCTCATCATAGAGATATGCGCGGCGGTAATTCACATGCGTAGAGGGACAAAACATTAAGTCCACATGGTGTTTTATCCCTTTAAGTAAAAAATTGACTTGGTGTTCTTTTAAAGGTCACCTTCTCTATCAGCAAATGGTTTAGGACCTAGTGCTCTATTCCTTTAAATAAAGTTTAAAAAGTTAATTATTAGTCTGTAAAAGTGTCAAAATTGAAAAATGGACATAGTGTTGTATCTCTCCGAGGTACAGATATGTAAACCTGTGGTTTAACAATTTTATGTGAATATGGTGTTAAATTGTTTGGAACTGTAATAAAAATCTTCTCAGAATTGTTTTTAGATGTATTTAGACACCCAGGAACAAAACACCACTTATTTGGCTTCATTATCAGTGAATAAATACTTAAAGAACTGGTCACACTTCGTAAATACGTATACACAACAAGTTGTCGATACGACTGCTGACGTCACACACCGTAGCCTCGCTGCGAGGAGCCGTTTTTCTAGCCTCCATCAGAATTGAAATTAAGAATTGATTTATTTTAAGAAATATATATTTTTAAACAATTTTATGTTTGCTATGTTTTTGTATATGTTATAACCTATTGAATTTAACAATATTTAAAAATTAATGAACATCTCTATTTATAGTTGGAGAATAATACAATAAAGATACAACACCAAAAATTTCGATAGTTTTACGTGTCCTCTTTCTATTTTCGTATTCCTATTAAACGATTGATAAAATTTATTTCTAATAAGTATAGTATTCTTGTAAATACGATATCATTTTAGTTTTATTTATTATATTATTTTAGTTTTTTACTTTCTAAAATTCTTGGTTTATAAAATATGTAAAGACCAATTATTGATTCAATTTATTAAAAGACAAAAATATCTGTTTTAGTTTTTATCCGGATCTGACGGCTTTTTTTTTTAATCAAATTACCTAAAAAAGAGCCTCAAAAACTGGATTGTCAATATCTCGAGAAAATATGTCACAAGTAAAGAAATATACTGGTCCTAGGGGAATATAGTGATAGGGAGAACGACATGGCTTTTACTGACGACATAATACTCGTAGATGTATATCCCATTTTAACCTTTTTATCTTGCTGGAAAATTTATAGCTACACAAAGAAAGGAAGCCAATATTTTAAAGTTTAGAAAGTTGTTTTTGTGAGAGATTTTTAAGTCTGATTAAAAGTAATTTTTGGATGTAGACTATATTTAAAAATTGAGTAGAAAATCATGCAAAAAGTTGGACTTTTTAAAATATTGGTAAAGTTTTTCTATATTTTATTTCACTTTAAGAACTAAACGTTTAAATTATGCAGATCAGTCTTGCCCAAAACTCTCAGGCACGTGTTGGTACTAGACTGACAATATACGAGTTATTCTAACCAGAGCTGTATTAAAAATTTTTACCTATAATTATAAAATTTCCTAAAACTTATTTACAAATAATATTTTCTATAATTCATTAAACTAACAAAAACCTCTTTCTAAAATCTCTTCTATTTGTCACTTAAAATTATGCGGGTCACTCAAGTATAACAAAGAAATAATTTATGCAAAGCTTACATTTTGTTTAGTACAGGTAATCCAAGAGTTTAATAACTTTCCTTCTTAGAAATGTTTGTTGGATATTATCCTACTTATCTGAATTATTTTAATGTTTTTGAACTTTGAAATATTTTTAAACAAACCAATATTTTTCTCGATTTTACATATCATAACAATATATATATATATATATATTTGGGAGCTTACATCAACACAGAATTAGATCCAGACCAAGAGATCCGGGTACGAATAGAAATGGCAAGGGCAGCGTTCTTAAAATTCAAACAATTGTTCTGTGACAAAAATCTGAATACTGCGCTGAGACTGAGGTTTGTTGAATGTTACGTCTGGTCGCAACTATTGTACGGGGCAGAAACATGGACACTAAAAGCGCAAATAGTTAAAAATATTGAAGCCTTTGAACTTTGGATATACCGGAGAATGTTGAGAATTCCATGGACTGCCAGGGTCACCAATGAGGAAGTGCTGAGAAGGATGGGTCGAGACAAAAAATTGTTGAGAATGATAAAAGTATGCAAGACTGCATACCTTGGACACATACTAAGAAATAATAAATATAGTCTTCTGCAGGTCATCATGCAGGGTAGAGTCGATGGCAAAAAGGAAATAGGTAGAAAGAGGAAGTCATGGCTGCGAAATATTCGAGACTGGACAAACATGACTGTAGACGAATTATTCCACGTTGCAAAAGACAGAGAAGCTTTTAAAAATGTGGTCGCCAACCTCCGTTAATGGAGACGGCATAGGAAGAAGAAGAATAGACAGATATAGGTATACAGTTATTATAAGTCTATTAAAAATAGTTTAATTTTTGTATTGTTTAACATTACATGTTTATTATCGCTTTCGATAAAATTTATATATATACACACCGGTATTTAGGCGCCACGCCATTCCGGTAGCGATCTATGGAGGAGTATCATCGAGCCGCAAGCCCTTATCTCTTGCCGTACTGCTCCGCCATAGGCTGATCAGACACCAGCATATTCTATTCTAAACCGCAGAATCATCTAGAATTTTAAACTGCTGCGTTAGCCTTTTTTATTTTTCTGTACACCGAGCTGGGGCTCGAACCCACATCCACTGAACCATTCGATAGTGAGACACCAAAATATTCTATTCTAAACCGCAGAATCATCTAGAATTTTAAACTGCTGCGTTAGCCTTTTTTATTTTTCTGTACACCGAGCTGGGGCTCGAACCCACATCCACTGAACCATTCGATAGTGAGACACCAGCGTATTCTATTCTAAACCGCAGAATCATCTAGAATTTTAAACTGCTGCGTTAGCCTTTTTTATTTTTCTGTACACCGAGCTGGGGCTCGAACCGGAACTTTTTGCCGGACTATCACTTACATACTTTTCGGATTTGGCACTTTGTGTCTGCCGATTTTTAGCCTATCACATATTTACTCACTGCATATTACCATCATCTTCATCTTCTCTATCATCGCTATTACTGTCATCGCTATCATTGTCGACCGTCACATTTATTACCACAGAATCAATATTGCCCATCTTCTCGTCAATTACCCAAAATGTTTGCTTTTCCGTAATAGCAAGTTTACAATAGTTTTTCCAATAATAATTGTTTACTGTTACTACACTTAATGCATTTCTTATCAATTGTTCTATTGCGGCAGTCTTTAACTCTATGTTGTGTAAGGCAATATGTATTTTGACTCGATTCCATACCTTTTCAATTGGATTCAACTCACAATGATATGGAGCAAGTCTTAGAATGGCAAAGTTTTTCTTTGCCATTCCGAAGAAAGTCGGAATCACTTCTTTTCTCCTTGAATGGTATGAGGCGTTGTCCATCACAACAGTTTTCTCTGGAAGATTAGGAAGCGGCTTTTCCTTAAACCATTGTTCAAATATAGGACTATCTTTCTTATCATGTTATCATGATAGTCCGCTGAGTTTTTTTTTAGCTTATAACCAAAAAGCATCACATTACACAAAGCCCAATTCACTACCCGCATGCACTATAATAAATCAGGGGCTTTGTTGTGTCGGCTGTTTTAGGTCTGTTGACAATTCCTTAACAAACGCAGTCCTGGCTAAAGTCTCTGAGAGGTCCTTTAATCCTTTGGAAACACTATGTCCGACATTTGCCCAAGACTCATCCAAATAAACAACGGTGTAGCCTTGAAAACAAATTTTTTTTTGTCTAAGGCAAATACTAATGCCTCCATTTCAAAATATTGGGCCGTTTCGTCATGGTTGACTTTACTCCCGGTTTGCCAAAAAAGAAAGTATATTTCATGGAGTATTCTTCACATTTTTTACTAGTGCAAAAACTTTTTGTCAGTGTCGGCGGTAAACTTAAAAAAAACTATGCACTTCCGCACCTTATTTGCGTATTTTAGAAATAGTACTAGAACCTGCTCCTGTCATGGTACTTACTTTATCGATTCCAATACTTTTACCACTTGTTAAATTAAGATGACAATTAAATACATTTAAAATAATTTGTTTTGCACGGATGTCTAAAATTTCCCTTTTTAATGAATATGAAACTGTAAAGTCAGAATAATTACTAAACAACCACAAAGTTTAGTTATTATTATAGGTATAAGGTACGAAAATTAGTAGTTGTCATGATCATGATTCTAATAGCATGTTGTATTCTCAACGAAAAAAAATTAACCTGTTGATAGATTATATATCAAAACTACTTTACTTCAATTATGATTAGCAAAGGCTGCTATATAACTATATATGTATAGACCAATTCTGTGCAGTTCAAGTCTTAGCTAAATTCTCGTGAGGTCAAGTTTTTAAAGAACATGAGATAAAACACTGGTCTTCATTGCTCCCAAAGGGATCTAAGAAGCTTGGCCTCGTCTTTATCTACAGCATCTTTAAATATAAAAATTCCGAAGAAATTCAGTTGCACATATTATATACATAGGTTGACTATTTTGACATTACCATTGACTTACCATTAATTGTTGCAATTATTGTTGTTAGAGCTTACACAAGGCGTCTTTTTTATTTAGAAAAGAATTTCGCATCAACAATAGGTCATTAGCAACTAAATAATATATGCTTTACATTGTAGTATCATCATTATAGTCAGGTGTGTTCTGCCAAGTCATAGATCCGACTGTCAGCTTAAAATGGTCTTAACTTGATGAAAAGTATCTGTCATAAATAATGGGGTACCGACTTCCAAATTCTTAGGACTATGTACAAAACCTTAATTCGTTCAAAATTAGATTATGGTACTGTTGCCTACAACTCTGCCAAAGGTTCATTGTTGAAAGTACCAGATTTAGTATATAATTTAGCAATTAGAAGTGCACTGGGAGTACACTACACAAGCTCAATTCAAAGTATGTATGTTAAATCAGGCGAACAATCCCTTTAACTCAGGAGACAATACCTTAGTCTCATATATGCCTCAAGAGTATCAGCTAACCTAAAGGTCATCATCATAGTCATAAACATATTGCCATATGTGTTGTGGTTTATCGTTGAGATCAATGATACTTCTCCATTGGTCACGTTCATCTGTTATATGTACTGCCTTAGTATACTGCTTGTTGAGAAACTTTTTCGTAATGTCTGCCCATCGCTGTGGAGATCTGCCGCATTGGCGTTGACTTTGAGGCCTTCCTTGGACCACCAAACGCTCCATTTTTCTATTACTTCGATGGATATGAGCCAAGAACTTTAAAATTCTAGAGTAAACATTACTAGAGATACGCTGACTGGGTTTAATTTCATCTTGAACCGAGATGTTTGTACTGCGAGCCGTCCATGGAATTTGAAGCAGTCGACTCTATGTACACATTTTAAAAGAAAGCATCTTTGTGTCGTCTATCTGATTCTTTGACTGTCCAAGTCTCGCATGCATAGTAAAATATGGAAAAAACCATTTTGGTATAATATATGTATAGATTTAAGATAGTCGCTTAGATTTGTAATCAAACATATATCACTTAGTAGGGGCCGGTATGAGAGGGCCGGTTAAGGCAAACATCTCTGCTGATGCTCTGCTATCACTCTATTCCCATTCTTTCTCCGACACACTCATCGAGAAAATCACACGCACACAAACCACAAAAGACTTTCAACCCCCTGCCTTAGCGCTTCTCTTTCGCGTCGTCTGTCTCTCATTCATCCTATTTCGGCCTGCAACAGTCCACACACCACCGAGGTGATAGTCGCTTGTTTTACAATTCTGTTGTGAGTTCCCTCTCCTCTCGGTCTTTTGAAGAGAGCAGCTCCCTGATAAATTTGTGGATCCGTGTCTAGCACCACTCATCCCTCATCATTGTCTCCACCATTTCTCTTGCAATATCAAACTCTCTAACAAACTTCCCTCTTTCATCCGCCCAACGCTCACACTCCAACATCGTGTGTGTATCCGAGAGACCTCAGTATCCGAGAGACCACAGTAAAGGCAATGATTGGACCGAGCCCTCCTAAACCTGAAAAGGTAGCTGCGGAAGCAGCCATGGCCTATGAGCATTTGCGTCAGATAATAATCCAGCTGCCTATGCCCACAGTCCACCCAGCTTCGAAGGTTCGGGATTAGTTCGGATTCGTTCACTCCGCCACATCACGTGTTGCCTCCCACTCTTGCTGCAACTGACCGATTGAAACTAATCTCTCGGCCAGTCTTATTAGTCATCTCTCGCTCTTCAATGTTTCGCCCCCTATGACTGTACATCCTGGCCCTTTCACCCGCCAGCACATGTAAAGGAACACAGCCGGTGATCACCCACAGAGCGGCAGCTGACACAGTCCTGTAGGCACATGCTACTCGCAGCAGACTAGTTCTGTCCACGTGTACCATGAGGCTCTTGTACGTTGGTATTTCTACCGCCTTACTCCAGACTGGGGCCGCGTAGAGGACGACAGACTACACCACACCGTGAAGCGCCCTTCTTCTTTCGGATTTGGGTCCACCGATATTAGGCATTATCCTCCCCAGCGCAGCTATTCTCTAAATAGCTTTGCGGGTCACCCCCCTTAAATGTTTTCCCCAACTTCCACCCTGGTGGACAGTAACTCCCAAATACTTGACGTACTTTTTGGGCGTCACTCTCGCTCCCCTGCACTTAAATTCAACAATATCTTTCTTTCTGTAGCCTCTGAGTACTACAGCCTCCGTCTTCCATCCAATCCTCAACGAGGACACATGCACGCGTAATCTGAAGCAAGAGCTCTACCCTGTCCCGTGCCGCCACCAGCATGGTGGCAGGGGGTCACACCCTCCCCATATTCGCAGCTTAAGACCCCGTCACATGCAAGGTTCCACAGCGTCGGACCCAGGACGGAGCCCTGCGGGATCCCAACCATTACATCCACTTTTCCACCACAGTCTTCCCTTCGGAAAGATAATCAGCGACCCATTCCTTGCAAGCAGTTCCTTGCTTCCAAAGAGCTCATTACGTGACCCCACTTCAATATATTAAAAGCATTTCGGACGTCATAGAGAATTAGGATCACCAATTGATAATCATGCCCAATTCGCCGTGCAAGCAATATAGTAATTAAGGGTTTGTTAAGGGTGAAAACTTCGGAATATGATTGCCTGAAAGCCTGAAGCCTGAAAAAAATCCGATTGATTAATAATTTTGCTAATAAAACTTACAATGGGATCTTTTGTATAGGACTTCAGAATAAATTTTTTAGATAGGAATTCTCTTTGAAAATGTATAGGAGGAACTAAAGCTTCCACACGCAAAGGTTCACAGGGTCTACACCATACTGCTCTTAAATAGAGTCTTAAAGCAGGGCTCTGTATCACTTCTAACCATTTTAAAATGTAATTACTGTCCGAACCCTAAAAATACTTCCATAATCTATTACCGATAGAATAAAAGATTTATAAAACATCCAAAAACATACAAAACAGGTTTGGGTCACATCCCCACCAAATTTTTCAAACAAATTTTAGGTACTTTAATATTTTATAATATGTTGTTGCTATTTTATGGATGACTGGTCTCCAACTAAGTCTTTTTCATTGCCCATATCCGCATTAATTACTCTCGGTCTTCCAGCGTTCCTGCTTTTGGGATGAAATGACCCTGTTTTTGCCTAATCTGTCGAATAATGATCTAATAGTTTTATGGTTTGGTTGCCATCTATTGGGATAAAGTTCGAAATAGCGTTGAGATACTTTACGAGAACAAAAATTTTAATGGGCATACAAACAGATCATATCGCGCATTTCTACATTAGAAAATTCACTATGACGTGGCATTTTACCTTTATCTTAAGTGGCTTATAAAAAACCTAATAGCACTTTGACAAATAATGACTCGCACCGCACTTTGACAACAAATAGTAAACAAATTCGTACTTACGCCTTGACTTTGCCATTAAGATAACAAAATACCTAGGTACCTGCTTGTTTTGCGAAAAATTAAATACAGACATGCGTATCATTAACAAAATACGTTTATTTCGAAAACGGTGTACTTTTTTAATTCGAAAAAAGAATACCTTTTTTGTGTAATATTGAATGTTATTTCATTTTTTTTTCCAGAATGTTTATACAGGGCAGACAAACAGTGTTATAGTAGGTGGAGCCACCTGGTGCCAATGGTAAAACTAATATCGGAACTTAAATCAGTTTAATAGTTTTCAATATAACCCTAAAAATAATATAAAAAAATATTAATGAATCACCCTCTAGAACAAAAACCAGCAACATTTTGCCTAAGCGATTTGAGCTCGAATGCTGTATTTTGATGTCAGCTATCACCCATTAGCTAATGTCCAATTAATTATGGGAAACCCTGTATATTCTTTCCTGATATACAGGGTGGTCCTTAAGTAATTATAAAAACAGTAACCGTACAATCTGCACTTTAAAATATTACAATTTAAGCCTTGCTTAAACTTACTTGCTTTAATAAAATGTTGATATTAAGAAAGATACAGGGTGTTAAAGTGGAAATTTAAAATTTTACTTTTCGCTATAACTTTTACGTTTGTAAATATTTTTGGACAAAAATTTATAATTGGATGCTTTTAAGTAGGATAAATTATAATTTTATACATTCTTTAATGTGTGGCATAGATTTGCGCTTAACTTTTTTGCTCTTTAAGTTAGCTCTATATGTATTAAAAAATATTAAAAAAAAAAACATTATTTTTACAAAGAAAAGGTATACTTGTTAGTGACCTCAAAATTTAACTGTTTTCGAGATAATCGCATTCTATAAGTCAGCTGCATAGTAATTCTTAGTTATGATATTTGTTCGGTAAAGCACTGAATACCTGTAGATAAGCATAATTCATAGTTTATTCTTATTAAAACAACTCAAAGATGATAATTTAACGTTACAAAATTTTTTTATGGTTGTTAAATGTGTTATTTGACAAAATATTCTTCATCTTCTTCTTTAGGTGCCGTCTCCGTATTCAGACGTTGGCCGTCATCATGTTTACAATTTCCCTTTTCTATCGCTTCTTAAGTTTCTATACCTACTGGCGTTGTATTACTTTTCCTCTATTGTAAAATGCTGAAAACCCAAAATATGTGGTTTATGTAAGATGGTATACCACCACATTCTAGAGAGAAGGCAGTGAGAACATACTTAAATATAACTTTTCGGAACGTTGGATTGGTCGTGGCAGTCATATTCCTTGACAATGCGGTGAGATATTGATATAATTATTTAATTTATAAAAAATCCCAACAGAATACTTATTATTCAATAACTAAATTGTTTACCCCTTTTTATTGGGACAATTAGAAACTAAAGCACAGGTATTGAATAACACGTATGTGTCTTGTTTCATAATACTTTTGCTACAAATCTACCCTTAAAGACTCAGCATTTTGACAAAAACGTCATCGTTGGCCTAATAACCGATATTGTTATAAATATAGTAAACACACAAGCAATTTAGTTCAGCATAATATTAGTTCGTTAGTTAATCATAATAGTCCATTCGTTCGAGATGTAATTATAGTTACTCGTAAGCTGTAACGTAATCATATAAATAAGTAATGTCATCGATAGGTTTTTCCCTGTGTATATAAGTAACCAATGAATGAGATACATTACAGTTTATTACATTATTTAACCTCTGCGACAAATAAATATAATTTGGATATGTATCCAAAAGAATATATTCATCCATTATATATTATAGCCATTACGTAGCCCAGAATTTAATCCGCTTGATTTTGGAGTATAACATTAAAACAACGTGTTTATAAGAATCCCATAAACATTCCCAACCAACTATAGGAAGAAATAAATACTGCAGCAGTTTCTTTAGCACCAATGATGCTATTAATTATGAGACGGTCTTTTATGGAATATATTGACAGATGAATTAAAGAAAATGGTGGACATATCGAACACTTAAACTAACAAAAACTTATGTTATTTAGTTTAACTATTTCTTAATTTGGTTTGTAAACAAAATGTTTTGATTATGACTTTAATTTAACATAAAAAGTAAAATGTTTGATGTAAAATCCTATAAAGTATTCTGTTTTTTGTCAAATCCTATTATTAAATGTTTATTTTATTTAATATTTCGTTACACCAAAATTTAGATTCATTAATGTTTTTGTCTATTTTTCCTTCGTTGCCTGGAGTAATTGTCTAAATCAGAATTATGCAGCAGATTTGTAAAATGCGATTATCTCGAAAACTGTTAAGTTTTGAAGTTATTAACAAGTATACCTTTTTTTGTTAAAATAATGTATCTATAATATTTTTTGTCACAAATACAGGTAACTCAAAATTAAATTATATTTTCTCATATTTAAAAGTACCCAGTTGTAAATTTTTATGCATACATGTTTACAAACATAAACGTTATAGCGAAAATAATTTTCACTTTAACACCCTGCATCTTACTTAATATCAATATTTTATTAAAGCAATTTGGCCTAAATCGTAATATTTTAAAGTGTAGAATATACTGTTACTTTTTGTACAAATACTTAAGGATCACCCTGTATATTAAAAAGGAGAGGTGAAATAAATAGACCCTAACCCAATGAAACTAGTTTACTAGTTTACATACTATATTTATGTCTATATTTATGTCCTTTAATGTGTGCCATTTTTCCTATTATAAAAGATTTAAAGAGACTAGATTCATTCTATATAAAAAAGATTCTATCAAATAAAAGAGTTTTTGGAAAATGCTGATAAATGGAAATCCATAAAGTTTCTAACACTGTCAAAAAGCGCTGTTTTTTATCTTATCAAAATAATCCTAAGAGGATATTTATTTTCGTTCATTCGACAGATGTCCCTGAAGTCGGAGAGGCAATTCGTCATTTTTAATATCCGTGTTAATGCTGTTTTTGTAACATATAAAATAGGATCTTCCTATCATCAATGTAGCTTTTAAGGCACATATATAAACTTATAGAATATAGAAAATCGTATATACTCAGCGGCGTAAACACGAGATGTTTTCTTTGGTTTTTGGGTGTATTATACGATGAATGTATTTTTGCTTCCTTAGTTTGGGCGCTATAAGTTTTATTACAATACAAAGAATATTCTTCTTCTTCTTTAGGTACCGTCTCCTCTAAGGAGGTTGGTAATCATCACAGCTATTTTCACTTTTGAGATTGCAGCCCTGAACAAGTCGACGGAACTGCAATTATTCCACTTTCACAGATTGTTGAGCCAGGAGATGCGTCTTCTTCCAATACTTCGTTTTCCCTGTATTTTTCGCTGCATTATGGTTTGTAGCAACACATATTTATCCCCTCTCATAATGTGGCCGAGATATTGTAACTTTATTATATTATCATAACAAAGAATATACTCAGGTTATATTTATGGTAAAAAAGCTAGCTTACCTCCTTGTGGTGTACTTGGGATGGTTTTTTCTTCTTCCTTAAGTACCATGTTAATGGCGAACGTTGGTTATCGTTAGTACAATCTGTACTTTGTTAATTATTTTTCAAATAAAGTCGTTGTGCTGACTCTTTGTCTTCCAAAGCCAAGACAAGAACTTGTTGATAGCAACAAAATGCTTCCCCCTCTTTAACTTTGTCTACCTCCTTTTATATCCAATTAATGATCACTCCTTTAGGATTTTATTTAATTTCTTTAAGACCTTCAATCGGGGAGTTTTTTTATTTTTAAATGCATATTTACAATCTACTCATAAATAGTACATTGGGTAATTGGTAAATGTGATGACAATTCTTTCTTCTTCTTGATGTGTCTATCCGTTACGAATGTTGGCGATCATCATGGCAATCTTTATCTTATCTGCAGCAGCGCGAAAAAGCTGCACAGATGTTGTATTGAACCAGATTTTGAGGTTCTTTAACCAAAATGTTCTTCTTCTTCCTGAACCTCGTTTTCCAAATATTTTTCCTTGCAGGATGGCTTAAAGAAGACCATATCTGGATTCATTTCGCATAATATGTCCGAAAAATTGTAACTTTCGAGATTTTGTAACGATTATTTTGCCTACCACTTTGGGATTATTATAGGGGGTTGAAAATTGGGGACAGAAATCACTGGAGTGGAGATAAGGTAAGCAGAATAAACCGTAACGTTTGCGAACGGCTACTCAGGGTTTATTTGGAGAGCTGGGATCATGGATAAGTGAACAAAAGGACTGGATTGCAGTACCACAAAAAGTAAAGCAAAAAGGGTACTTACATGAGTCTCCTGGACAAACACAATACAAGAAGGTTCTCAAGCTATTTAAAATGGACGCCGCTTAGAAGAATCTTCTTGCTGGATGAAAGAAAAGGCTCTTCCTTCCTAAAAAATATAAAAAGGGTTTAGAAACTTTTTAAAAGAAATAAATACTCTTTTTTTTTAGGGAAAAAATTACACATTTATTTATAATTGTCTCACCACAAACAGTTACAAAAATAATTAGAAATAATAAAATACAATAATGAAAAATACCTTTTTGAATGGAACTATGCATAGAAGTTAACCTTCTTTGAAAAACAAAACCAAAACAAGATCTCAGTTATGATTAGGTATGTGTCAAATGTAAAAAAATATACTAGCTGTTAGATGTCAATATTAAATTTTAAAACTTGAAAACAATTATTATAACAGCTAGGCCACGCCCTAACGTTTATAATTTTACTGGTTACGATATCTTAACCTGTTATGAAAGCAATTATTAACAAAAAATGTCTATTTTTACTTTGAAAGTTCAAGAAAAAAAAGTTACCTGAATTTCACTAAATGTTATTTTTTTTTCTTTATAAATATTTTGGGTTAAACTGGACTTACACTGCAAACACAGACAAATGCATCTCCAAACTAAACTAACTAACCAAAGATGGTCTGAAATGGCTTAAGACATACAAAATGAGGCTAGAAATTGGACACTGGACGCAAACTTTGAAACTTGGCTTCTTTAAAAACTGGAACACATGTGGGTATCTTTCAAAGTTGTTGTAAACGCCGTTTTACAAATATCTCAGATGAGAGACGACATAAAAATAAAAAACAGTGATTTCTCTTTCAAAACTGACACATTACATTGAGTATAATTCACTTTTTTCAACAAATTTACCGGCTTTTTTTTTGACTTAACACACCGCCGTCTGCTCTCAACAAAATCTCTTCCAAACCTCATTAATTGCACATAAAATTTCACACTGCTGCCAATTTACACATTTTCCCATGATAAAGGACGAAAAACACAAAATATTACGAATTTAAAGTAAAATTCGGACTCCAATATAACTAAACGCCTTTAACAGCAGCCGGCCTTACCGAAAGTGAGTAATGTTTAAAAATCATTTGCTTAACTCATCATTTGTGTTTATTATCAACCTCGGCGACGCAATAACGATTGAAATAATATTTCAGTGTTTTAACAGATATAAGGTGATTTGAAATGATACAATTTGATGGTGGTCATTACCTCTCAGTTCTTATTCATTCTTCTGAGGACACCGAGTCACAAATGAGGAGGGATCAGTCCACGGGATCTTAAGTATTCTCCGATATAGCTACATCTCAAATGATTCCAGTTTTCTGCATATGGTTTCGTTCAAGGTCCATAAATGAGGACATAGAATACGTAGCATCGCAGCATTCTTACTTTTGTATCAAGAGAGAGGTTGTGACTCTAGAAGAAGGCCTCCATCTGATTGAAGGTGGATCCAGCTTTTTAGATGTGTTCTCTAATCTGTTGGTTGTTGGTCCATTCTTCATTTATTGTGGAACCGAGATAGTTGTAGTGCATCACTCTTTCTACAGGGGATTGGTTGACGTAGAGTTGACCTTCTGTTATCCGTTTCTTGCTTATTATCATAAGCTTTGTCTTCTTAACGTTTATATTGAGTCCATATTGTTGACTGTAATACGTGATTTTGTTCTTAAGAACTTGTAGCTCTTCTAAGTTGTCCGTAAATACTATGGTGTCATCTGTATATCTAATGTTGTTTAGCCGGTAACCATTTAGTAGAATACCTTTTTCAGTTTCGTGCAAAGCTTCAGATAAATATTTTTTTTTCAGAGTACAGATTGAAGATTAGAGGAGACAAAACACAGCCTTGCCTTACTCCACGCATGATTTTCACATACTCAGTGTGTTCACCTTCAACTCTGAGATTTGCTGTCTGATTCCAGTAAAGATTTCTAATTATTTTCAGATCTTGGTTGTTAATTCCTGCTTCTTTTAGTATTTGCATCATCTTGGCGTGCTGTACTCGATCAAACGTTTTCTTGTAATCAACGAGACATGCGTATACGTCGCAGTTGACGTCAATATTCATGACAATATTGACTTGATTTGGGTACCGTCCAGCGACAGTTCTCCATTTTCACCTATGTAATTAAGTCTTCTGGCCAGGTCCTCTTTATCATTCATCCATTAGTGGCTTATATAATTCACTGATAATTCTGCTGTGGTGCATTAAATTAAGAATTTTGACCTTGTTGGCGTGACATCTTTTATGGTTGGTACTCCTACATCATTGTGGATGGTTACATTGCTCACATACAAAGAGGAGTTAGCTATTATAGTGTTTTTAATTGGAATGTCTGCAAAATTGTGCTTGAAGGCTTGCTATGTCCCAAGAGTTCTACGCCGTCAGTCCATATTGGTTTTAGTATGACTTTGTAAAGCAGTATTTCGTTCTCCAATGATAGTTGTGACTTTCTGCCATGTAACCAATTCATTTGTTTAAATTTTATATTAAGCTGAGTCTTTTTTTGGCATTAATATATTGCTTCTAGCTGAGCCTTTGGTCCAAGTGCAACTCAAGATATTTCACGACTCTAGCAGGAATAGGGGCATTGTTTATACTAACTTGTGGACAAGTATGTCTTCTTGTTTTTTCATTATTGAATTTAATTTTCCATATTATCAACCAATTTTCTAATGTATGCAAGGAATTTTGCAGCTTTTCAGATGTGATGTCTAGGTCTTTGTTTGAAATTAAAACGGCTGTATCATCTGCAAAAGTCGCCACTGTGACGTCATGTGTAGAAGATATGTCAGCAGTAAAGATTAGGTACAGGAAGGGACCGAGAACATTTTTCTTACGAACTCCGGATTGGATTGAGTGATAGATTGAGAAATCATTATTAATTTTTGCTTGGAACAAACGTTCGTTACTATAGGACTTCATGATAGGGTACATGTCGCTAGGCAGTAAAGATTTGAATTTATATAGCAAACTGTTTTGCTAGACTTTGTCAAAAGCCTGCTAAATATCGAGAAATACTGAGGCACACATAGTCTTTTCTTCCAAACTTTTCTTTATTTTATTTACTATTCTATGTCACTGTTAGATTGCTAAATATTTTTGACACAAACCAAACTGATGTTAGGGCATTATTCTCGAGTGGTACAGTTTCGATTATTCTATTTACCAGGAGTCTTTCAAATATCTTGGACATTAAGAGTAACAAGCTTATCGGACGATAGGCAGAAGGTTCTGTAGGCAATTTACCTGGTTTTCCAATCATTATATGAGCATATTTCCACTGGATTGAAAAATGGAGTACCTGCAGCATTCTATTGTAGATAATAGTAAGCATGAGAACTACTTTTCTGGGTAGACGTTTTAGGATTCTCCCACCGAGGGGAAATTTTTTTAAAGCATATTATCGGTGACGACTTTTTTCCTAAAAATTTTTCATTTTCACTTTTTATTGCTACTTCCTGTATCCACCACGGTGTCAGCCTGCACGGGATCATAATTATTAGTGTACTTCAGTGTACAGTGTATAGTGTACGTATTTCATAGGACAAACTCCATATTACTAATGACGATGATTTTTCAACTCCAGTTTTTCATCTATAAGTCAAAAAAGGATGATGACTGGTGCACTTTGACAAAATTTTGAGTATTCCAAACACAGTTGAGGTGTTTAATAAAAAAAAAACAATACATAGCCATTTATCGTGAGCGTTTTTCATATGCTTTATGAATCGTTAAAGTTACATAATACAACAATATGTTTAACCCTTATATTATTCGCATAATTACTACATTAATTCAGAAATAGTTGTTTTGGAATAAAAGTTTCATTTTAACCAAGTTTCGAAATTAAAAACTGACAAACACAAATAGTGGCAGGTTTATAAATAAATTCCACAATACGTCATATCAAACTAGAAATTCTAACAATTTCAATTTACAAACGCTATGAAACTAATCACGAACTACGTTTACCAGATTTGAACTAATTTGTAATCCTTTGAATATGTATAACATATTCGATGGGGTTTCCAAGTTTGACTGAAATATAATTTGAGTTTTTATAGAAAGGTGCCGTTAAAAGGTCTTTTAGTTTGCACAAATTTGCCATGCGGTTAGTTTTTAAAAATTCTGTATATACTGGAAGAAAGGTATTATAATAAAATAAAAATAAAAAATTAAAATAAATTTATTAAAACGTTTATTTCCGTAATTTTCTTAACATTTCACACTTAAATATTTCAACATAAGATATCATAGTCTGCTTTCTTGACGTCCCACTTCTGCACCGCCTACTGGTTGGACTGCTTCATCTCGGACATTGAATTTTTTTGCCATGGACTCCGTGGCTTTTTTTTCTTTACTTGTTTTCGGCATCATACCTACTTTCCTGATTGGCTGTCTTTGGCAACAATCCGACGAGACCCTGATCATATAGTCGATCAGTCTGTGTTTTGATCTTAATCCTCTGTATCCGATTCCTGGCGAGTCTTAAGGAGTCTTCTTGTGACTTGGTGGAATAAGTATCTTGTCCTTTTCTCAACTATCTCCCTTAGTGGTGTATACTGGAGGCTTTCTTTGATAGTTGCATTTGTTATTCGTTTTTCTCATGTTGATCCATCGATGATCCTGTAGCATGACGTTACTGTAGCTTCTAGCTTCTTCCAGTTGGTTTCCGATGTGAAGCTCTATACTGGGACAGTGTAAAAAATTACCAATCTAACGTAGGCCTGCTATAACTGGATCTGCTTGACCTTCGTTAGTTTACTGGACCTAAAAATATACGAAAGTATTAGTTTCTCTACAATATTTGCTTCTATCTTGATTTGTTGAGTGTTCTTCGTGAAGTTGAGTTTCCTGTCAAAATGGACTCCTATGTGCTTGACTGAATCTTCTGATTGGATTCTGTTTCCTTCCATTGTGATTTCTAGTACTAGTGGATTTGTCTCCTGTGTGAACATGATGAATTGCGTCTTTTGGGTGTTGATCTTCTCCAGTATTTTTCCTATTGTTTCCAGTAGTGATATTGGTCCATAGCTTTCTGGTCTTCTTCTATCCTTCCTTGGTTTTAGTAAAGGGATGATCTTGGCATGAACATTCCATTTGGCCCTGGGTTGATGGAAGACCGAACAAATTGGAACAAAGTTGTACATACATAAAAAAAGCCAAGGCCCACCCAGGGTTGCAGCGCTACGTGATGATGATGATGATGATGATGATCTTGTCATTCTTCCATTTGTTCGGAAAATGCGCTTTTTCCTTTTGTTCCTGGTGCTCTGCTTTCTGTTAATCTTCTAATGATTTTGTTAACTTCTGTTGGGTTGATGTAGTCTTCTAAAGATATTAAAGACTTAATGTTACATATAATGTATTGTAATATTTCCAAAAGGACGAGTCTGTTTTTATAAATATTTTAATTCTATATTAATTTAGAGTCTCATAAACCCATGTGAACCCAAAGGCGCCCAAGTTAGTAAAAATGCCGAGTTATCGAGATTAATAGGTTTAAACATAACAAGAATTCACTGGTAGCTTGTTTTCTTTTTCTTAAGGTGAGTTTAAGCTTCTTCTCATTTCTGCGTAGGCCTCCACCTTACATTGTATTATCAGGTGAGATGTTATATAGTCAGAATTAAATTAGCGTATTTTTAGCAGCGTTGCAATAATGAGAGATCGAAAATCAGTAAATAGGCTGTGCCTTCTGTCTCAAAATCTGCGATTTAGTGGATGCGCCTATAAGAATTATTATCCGCGCCTCCACCAAACTCCAACGTTCATTATGGTTATTTTTAGCTCTTTTGTGGTAGGGGTAGAACGGCTAGTTGGATCGTGACGTATGAAGTGTCATGCGAGAGAGTAACAAATAGAATGCGATAAAAAAGAAAAATTATACATGGCGGCTTATCAAAGTTTCTTTAGATACGTATCTTTGCTATTATCGGGCCAATCGTAACGTGCGAGGTATCATATCGTCCGTTCGGATGAAAACTGTACAATCTCAAAATTTACAAACTTTTCAGGAGAGCATTTTTAAGATTTATCGCTAAATAAAATTTTCCACAATAAACATCGGCAGGTTTTTGTTTTAGTTTTTATTAGTTGTATCTTTTCTATGTCGAAAAAACATGAAAATATTTTAAACATATAAATAATAATAATAAAAAACAATTTTTTAAAATAAGATGTTTTGAATTTTGCTACTTTTTCAGAGAAAATATTATTAATTTTCATTATTATACAGATGTTTAAAAAGTACTATTATGATAAAATAAGGTTTGTAAAATGAAAAATTAGGATTATAAGCAAATTTTTATTCTCAAAAATATTATAACAAAGAGTAATATGGCACAAACGTAAGAATTTACAACGTACAAAAAAAATTTAACCTTACAATGAAACTTAGTCTTAGAAGTCAGTGTACCGAAGGCAAAACTCTTTATTTAACAAAGTCACATTTGCTATTAAATACAAACAATCAATTAAAGTAAAAACAAATTAAAAGGAACGGGAAAGTTTTTCAAAGATTTTTATAGAATCCAAGATGGAACCAGGAATGGTTTTTTTTGCAGTAAACCCCATAAACTATTTTTCTTCTGCTGTGAAATTTTAATAGGTACGTGGTATATTGATTTAAATAAATGGTTTTATCTTAGAGCTTTTGAATTACCAGATGCACCTTTTACCGTTTTAAAATATTCTTGACTGTATCAATTCTTATAAAAAAAACTGCCACGATTAGCTTTTGTAACTTGTAAAATTTTACAATGTAAATCCTTACAATGTAAATTCATTTACATTGTAAGCATTTAATTTCGAGACGTAATAAGAAGTTGAAATTTTGCCTTTTGGACAAGGCAATGATGCTTGAAGATCATAAACAGTAACAATTAGCGACGATCTACAATCTTTAATTAGCGAACAATCTTTAAAGAATAATTTTAAATTGTTTTTTCTTGGTCTGTGGCTAGATTTGTATACATATTTTGGCTTTATTTCCTCGATGCTATAAGTAATGAAGGTATGCTTATGCAATGCATCAGGTAAAGCATAGTATGCATAAAAAATTTGTGTCCGTTGCTCTGCCGTAAATTAAGTTGTGCATTTTTGTCTACATTTATCTCCACAAGTAGGCTTAACAGATTTAGCATTCAAGACTTTAGTTTTTGTAGCATAATTTTTATCTGAATGTTGCAACCGTTTTAAGACATTTGTTTTCCATTTGGTATTTGGTTTTTGGGTTAGCTTTGCTTTTATGTGTCTTTTTGGGTGGTGAATTTGTTTGCGTTGTTTGAGACTGCAACGGTAGTAATTGCTCCTATGCAGTAGGTTGCGAATCGAAATTGTTTGAAGCTTTTTCTGTCATTGGATTAAAATCTGGATCTGCCACACTATCACCTGAGTAATAATCGTTTTAAGAATTTGTTAAGTCAGAATCGCTATCAGTTGACGATGAATCTAAAAAATAAAAATATTTGTTAACGAAAATCGGCAGTAACAAAAACATAACAGAAAACTAACGGTAAATAATATGTCGAAAAGAATACAATATCATGATTAAACACAGTCCGATGTAAATCTTGTGATTAAAACAATACAATTACGAATCTAAATCAATTTTTTGTTCAACTTTATCTGAAACAGTATACAATTACGGAAATATACTATTACACTAATAAAGATTGCATCATATACCAGTAAATTTTTTCACGAAAACTATACAATTTCAAAATTACATGATTTTAAATAGAAGAATGTTTGAAAATATTATGTGCAAAGTGAAATAAATTCGAAATTATACACTATTAATGAAAAACAAAGCTTACCTTCAAGTTGATATTTTGGTTTTGTATACTCTTTAAGCGAAACATCGTGCGCACTTCCTCGATTCGTGAACATAACTAAAGATTGTACCGTTTTAGGGCGAAAGAGATGCACGATCCTTCCAATTTAAAACTAACCAATGCGCTCCCTAGCGGATATTTCTTGAATTACGATTGATTGTCACTATTCCAGAGAAAATATTGATGATACTGAGCGTTACTATATACTTAACTCAATTTCGTAAAAATTTGGAGATTGTATACTTTTCATGCGAAGAGACGATATGACAAGATTGAGCGAATATAATACAATGACGTACAAAGCAAAATTAAACATGGCTTATATCAGCTAAACGTCCGCTACCAAAAGTAATATATTATTGTGCGAATTATTGGAACCAGGCTGTTTTAATAAAAAAGTATTTTGACAGAACCATAAAGGTGAACATACATCATTTAGTAGGAAATATGTACCCTTTTATATATGTACCGCCGAATGCTAAGAATAAGCTGGACCAGCAGAACTACGAATGAAGAAGTACTGAGAGCAATAAACAAACGCCCTCATCTGGTAAATACTATCAAAATTAGAAAGACTTCATATCTAGGACACATAATGCACCATATGGAGTTTGAGCAGCTTCAGGTAATATTAGAAGGCAAGATTGAAGGTAAAAGGGGCATAAGACGAAAGAAAAAATCTTGGCTACGAAACATCAGAGATTGGACCCACACAAAAGGAAATTAATTAATTCATCAAGCCCAGAATAGAGAGAAATTGGCCATATTGATCGCCAACCTCAACAAAGAAGGCACTTAGGAGTAGGATGTACCCTTTTGGCTGCAATTACTGTTTTTACCCATTTTTGAAGTTATACTTCTATACACACGGTCGGCGTTGGAAATTTGTATGAGAGTGAATCTGTGAAACCATTACATATGTAAGATAATGAGTAAGAAAGAGACAGAAGATATATTTTCTCTCTCGAGAATAAAAATGTTCCTTTTGTATATATATATATATATATATATATATATATATATATATATATTTAATATTATATATAATATTGTATATATATAAATATATATAATATTATATAATATGTATTAATATTATTATTTATGTGATATGTTTTGTATTATTTAAAATTAAACGTTTATAAAATTATTTTAGCCTTTTGTATTTCAAAATAATCACTGTTTTGCCGAGAACTGTCAATTTTTAAATCCGTTAGTGTCATGTCTAATTGGCAAATCCTTTACGTGTTTGGTTCATACGATGGTGGTTGTGAGTTCGAATCCCAATTATGAATTTCCTTTTTTATTTTTGAAATATTTAAAAACCTCACGGTAATCTTATTAAATATATGTAATATACGCAAAAAACATAAATTTTAAAATAAAATGAAAATTTACAACATAATCCGAGTTGTTGGTTTTTTATTTATATCTTCGTAAAGTAAATTATGTATATTGGCAGTTTTAAATAATTATGAATATTACATTTTAATTTATATTGTATAATTATATTCAATTATGTTGCAGTGCATTTATTGTATTGTAATTTTTATATTATTAACAAAATAAACAATGAATTTTACTGCAGAGTATGTGTAATTTTTTTTGCATGCAACTCCTTTTATACATAAATATAAAAATAAAAATATATATTTTCATTAAAATATTGATACAATCCTTCATTTACTATACTCCTATTACAGGTCAAATGTTTATATACAGCAAACGATGCACCATATACCTATATAACTAATTCTTTTTCTCTTTCTGCTCTCTCTTACCTATAGCATTACATATGTAATGATTGTGCAGATTGACTCCTATATAAATTTTTAACGGCGAACGCGTGTATAGAAGTATAACTTCTACCGGCAGTCCCACTGGACTGCCACACCCGTTTTTTTACCCATTTTGCATAGATTCTACGAGCTTTTAACAGTTCCCAGATATCTTTTCATCTCGAAATCAAAACTAAATGACCTCTTCTATCATTTTTATTTTTATAGTACAGTCGATTTTACGCAGACTATCTTAGCATATGTCACATAAATTTTCAATGCGGTTGAGGTCTGTCGAGTTACCGGGACAATCTAAAACATTAATCTTCTTATTTTTGAAAAATTGTAATCGTAAAAAAGTATCGCTTTTCCTAGGGGCTGCCATTTTTAGAGTTCTGTATCCAAACACTGTTCCATCATAGATTTATATTTTTCGCTGTTCATCATGCTTTCGATTGGTACCAAAGATACAAACCCCCATATATGAAAAATGTCTCCAAAACATTTTTTTGACTGGATTATTTACGGTTTGATCAATATGAGATGGTGTAAAGTTTTCGTTGTCAGGCTTCCTAACAAATTTCCACCGCAAGTGAGTTTCTTCTGTAAATAGGACTTTTCTTTAGTCGTCTATACTCCAATTAGAATATTTTTTGGCCCAAAACAGCCGTTGTATCTTCATACGTTTAGTTAGAAGCTGTTTTTTCTGTGGACGCATTGCCCTTCTACCATTCTTCAAAAGTCTTTTCCAAACAGTTGAGTTATGAATCACTACATTTAATGCTGCTAGATCTTGCTGGAGCTCTTGGCTTGTTTTTCTTGGGTCCAATTTGCTCTTTTGAAGTAAAAATTGTTCATCTGTTGGTGTTGTTTTTCTCTTTCTTTTGTTTTTTCCTAACCTTTTCACATCCATTGATCCCGTTTCTCGTTTATGCTTCAAAATCTTGCTTACTACCCCTGACACACTCCACGCGTTCTTGCGATTTCTCTTTGTGACGTAGAAGTGTTTTCACTTAATGTGATAATCTTTTCACTCTTCCTAGGCGTAATATCCATGATGAAATTAATGAAACAAACTCACTAATTACTGAAAACAACATTAAATAGTACTAAACAACACAAACTTGGTGGAAAACACCCTCAAATAAAAGGCAGCGAAAAGTAAGGTTATGTTTTCAATGTTTGGTCAGTTGTAGATGTGTGGAAAGTGTTGTCAACTATTGGAATATGTCACAATGATTCCATTAATTCGCACATTACTGTAGCTAATAATTAAATATTAATTTTATATATCATAAGAATAATAAATGATTAAATATTAAATAATAAATAGTAATTGTTATTTAATAAAGCATTATTTGATCTCCATTATTGTTATAGGATTTTGCAACATGCGGTTAACGGAACCATTCACCGTCACTTGAAAGAAAATGCAAAGTTCCTTCTACCGGCACAGAGAAGACCCTTTGGAAAATGCCACCGAAATTGTCCCGTTGCAGCAGCTGTTCTTGAACCAGACGTACGACTGGGGCCCTAAGCGCGACCCTCTCTATGTGGTGATACCGATCAGTGTAATCTACATCGCTATTTTTCTTACTGGAATCCTCGGAAACGTCAGCACGTGCATCGTGATTGCTAGGAATAAATGCATGCACACTGCAACCAACTATTATCTATTCAGTTTGGCGATAAGTGATTTGTTACTTTTGGTTTCTGGGCTGCCACAAGAGGTATATTTCATCTGGTCAAAGTATCCGTATATCTTCGGGGAGATATTTTGTGTCTTGCAGGTAAGTACTTTCAGAAAAATATTTCTTATGATGGGTAGTTTTCTTTCCATGTATCTTCGACGACTATGAGAGATATTACTAGACTTCGGCAAATATGCAAATAAAAATGTAGAAAATATGCGCATACATATGCACGTGTTTACCCGAAAATATGCAAATATTTTACAAAATATGCATACAAATAAATAAAAAAATCGTAAAATAGTATTTACATTTATTTTAAGTAACTACATCATTTTTAAGTATGAATAAACTTATTTAGAATTATGGTAACAATAAATGACCAAGTGGTGTTCAAAATTTTCTAACAAAAACTTCTGTTGAGTACATATATTTATATATGGAAAAACTTCGTTCAACATCAACTGATGTAACGGGAGCATTTTTCAAACTAACCAAAACATTTGGTTCTAAATTAATTGTTTCCGAAATATTTCCAGCTAGAACACTGACTACTTCAGAAAGAATATGGTAACCTTTATTTTTTTCCATAGTAGCTTCAAATTTTTTTAAAATATCTTTTCCAATATTACCTCTAACGTTCCGACAACATGACGCAAATTCTTTTATTAATGCTGTACTTTCGAACAATGACAGTTTTGGTGATTCTAACTGAGTAATTGTTTTTTGAACAAAACTAAAATTTGATTTTATAAAAGAAAGTTCTTGTTGAAGCAAGTTACTCTGAAAAATTTGTTTAGAATCCAAAAGAGATTGGGAACTTTCATCTGTTAACGTATCAATTAAGTTCTTTATTTTAACAAAATGATCTGCATAAAAATTAGCTGCTTCTAACCATGTTCCCCATCGCGTTAAAATAGGTTGTGGTGAAAGAGGAATGTTAGGTAGCATTTCTTTATAAAGTTGAATTCTTATAGGAGATTTAAGAAATACTTTTTTGACACTGGATATCATGGTATTTACAAGAGGAAACTTTTTTCGTATTTCCTCTGCAACTCTGTTTAATCCATGCGCTACACAAGTAACATGTATTAAATCTGGGAAAAATATTTTTAAATTTTGTCCTGCTTTCACCATATAAGGAGCAGCATCCGATAAAATAAGCAGTAATTTATTAGAAGGAATAGTTGTCGGAAGAAAAAAAGTTGCTAATGTTTCTTGTATAAAACGCGAAATTGTTAAAGCATTTGTTTTCTCAAGTTGCTGGCATGAAATAAGATGAGATTTTGTTAAGGTATCTTCTTTAAGAACACCAATCAATAAATGAGCAATATACTTTCCTGAGGAATCAGTGGTTTCGTCTACAGATATGTAAAAATAATTATCTGCAATTTCTTCCTTAATATTAATTAACACCGGCGAGTATAGCCCGTTCACATTATTTCTTCTTAGAGACCGATCACTTGGAACATTAAGTTTGTAATATTTTTTTAGAAACGAACTAAAATTTACATTTGCTAATTTTGAAAGCGGTATGTTTGCAGACACTAATGCGCGACACAAGTCTTCATTAAAAGTTTCTTGCTCATCTAATTTTTTTGAAGTAGATTGGAAACATTTAGCCATTGAAGTTTGATGTTTTCCTCCTATTTTTCCTTTTTTTGCAATGTGTGAAGCAGTTCTCACATGTTGGTCTATCTGAAATTTCTTCTCACATGCTATCTATAAATAAAAATAAAAACCTTTATTTTAACCCAACCTTTAAAATATAAAAATATACAAGGTGTTTTTGGTTAATCAAATAACTGGTTTGGAAAAAAAAACACTCGCTAAGTGTTTTAAATGCAGTATTAATCCACAAATTAGTTTTTGTTACTAACCATTAGTACATCATATAACTTATTTTAAAATTCAACAAAAGTTTTTTTTTTGTTAATTCAATTACAATAAAAATAATTGTGTTTTAGAATAGCTGACTTCATAAAAAAAAGTAAAGGTGAAAAATTTTTCTAAATACACACCATTGTATTGTACCATGGACAATTTTTTCTCACTAAAGGAAGCTATTTTTCATTTAAAAACAACCTACGAGTACTAAATTTCAAGTAAATACGTTTATTGGTTTTAAAGTTATTGTTGTTATTAACTAGAAGAATTTAATTTTTTTTAATTTTAACACCCTGTATCTCGAAAAGTAAATAAGTTTGACCCCTCATTAACTATATCGTTTTGTTCAATTTCTACAGAAGTATCTACAGTCAAACGTTGTAAGTGTCATTTGGAAACACCCTGTATGTATGAAATATTAGATATTTAATAGAAAATATTAGATACTTACAATTTTGCCACAGACTGAACAGTAGATTTTTCCTATATCCATAGACAGCTCTTTATAAGGTTTAATCCAAGTTGAAGCACTGGTTGTTTTAGGCATTATAAAATCACAATCTTCCTTTTTGTTACGCACAACGAGTGTTTACGCTTTGAATATCAAAACAAAAATGATTTACAAATCTGAGCATCAAATTAGAAATGTTTAGGTACCTAATTCAATAAACTGGGAGATTTTGGAAAATCCCTAAATTAGGAACAAAACTATTAGCCGTTTACCTGCTGTTAAGATACAATAAATTGTAGATAGATTTGGGGATTAGATCATAAAATGCAAATGAGCGAACCCTTAGCGATTATCCAATAACTGAATGCCTCAGTGACCGAGACTTTCTAAGAATGTTGAGGGCTACTTAAATTGATCTTCTTTGAAATTGTTAATGTTTTGTACCTGTAGAGATTACGTACTTAGATCATTTCTTGATTAAAATGACTACAAAATTTTATACAAGAATTGAAATAAATTGGTATGTTTAAAAATTTTCAAATACAGTATAAAAATCTGAACTTTTATGCACTTTATGCAAACTTTTATACAAATATGCCAAAATATGAAATATTTGCATAAAATATGCACAATATGCAAAATATGCAATATGCATATTTGCCGAAGTCTAGATATTACATATAATATTAAAAACAAATTGAAAACAGTAGACTCTTGAAATTTTACCGTCATCTATTAACAGAATCAGTATTTTCCTGTAATCGCAATATCAATATAATGCTTCGGATAAGAGTACTTCCATTTTATATTTTTTTTACCCTTTTGTATGGGTTTAAGGTCTGGACACTGAAACAATCCAATGTTTAAAACCTGAATGCATTCAAAAGGTGGTGTTTGTCGACGTATTCTGAAAATATCATGGATGGATCGCAAAATAAATGCACAAATAAATTTTTGACTAGAAAAACAGTGCATGGTTTTAAATTCCATGAAAATCAGGTAGTTGGAATACTTGGAGAACATCATGGGAGGTGAAAAATAAGAACTATTAAGGAATATAATGTAGAGTAAAATCAAAGACAGAGGAAGCGTAGATATGGTACTTTCTTTCTACTTTTGTTTTTATGAGACTAAGCTAATATGGATAATAAAAGCTCGTATCTACTTCTTGCCGTAATACACTTCAACTTCGTTTAGTTAATCGCATCATAAAATGGTTTTACATTACTGAAATGAAATTTTCGAATAACCTCGTTATCTAACTTAATTTTTAGAGTTTTATCGGTTTTATTGACTTCAAGAACAACATATGGTCCTGTATTTAATACCGATTTTAATCTATTTGAATTACTTGGTCTTTTTAAGAGAATCTTATCTCCAACTTTATACTTTACTTCCAAGCTGCTCGTTTTTAAGTTATGAAAACGGTTCTTTTGCTTTTTCCTTTGATCCCATTGTTTTTCCCTTATATTTTCTAACTGATTATTATACAAAATTTCATCAAATTTCCTATTCTTTTTATATGGAAATACTAAACTATAGGGGGTAGTGGATGTTAAATGATTTTTACTAGAATTATATGAGTATATAGCGACTTAAACTGCATCTTCTAAGTCGTAATGGTTATGTTCTAAAAGATAGCTTCGCAAAGTATCTGTTATGGTAGCATTGGAAACGCTTAATTATACCGTTAGAGGCATGGTACTCAGACGAAGTAAGGTGCCATTCGAAATTCAATGAATTAATAAAACTTTGCACCTTTTTATTATTAAATTCATCACCGTGATCTGACATAATGATCTTATAAGGCCAAAAAGCAAAAACTAATTTTTTAATTTACTAAAAGCATTTTTTGTTCTTGACAGCATAGAACTATGGGCAGTAGAAGATTGCCGAATAGATTCACGGTACAGAATGTTAATCCACAATATATATGTGGGTATGTCCTATGTTTTTAATATTATTTTAATTGTGACGTCTAATTGTTAGTAACAAATTTTTACATGCTTGGTAAGTCAAAAGTTTAACTTTTAAATCGTATTATGTCTATCATAAAATGTTTTTTAGTCAATATTACTTCTTGAAAAAGGCATGGATTTCCTGCCGAAACGTCGAAAAAATATATAAAAATGCCTTAGTATCAAATCAAATTTTTTTATGAACCTAAGCCCAAGATATATATATATATATATATATATATATATATATATATATATATATATATATATATATATATATATATATATATATCAAAACGCCACTATGAGAATTCAGCTAGACAGAAATTTGCAAACTCCATTAATTAGAATTTGTAGAGGTGTCAGACAAGGAGATACAATCTTACCCAAACTATTTACTCTGGCGTTGGAAGACATTTTTAAATCTATAGACTGGGACAATAAAGGGATTTGTATAAACGGGAAATATTCAAATCATCTAAGATTCGCCGATGATGTACTCCTGATAGTAACAACTATGGAACAACTACGAATAATGATTTCAGACCTAGAAAAAACATCTCTTGAGAAAGGACTAAAAATGAATCTAAAGAAAACTAAAATAATGACTAATACAAAAGACAGATCAGAAATTACCATAGGTGGAACAAACATAGAACACGTCCAAGAATACATTTACTTAAGACAAGCTACCAGACCAGACAAAAGTAACCAGACTAAAGAAATAACCAGAAGAATAAGAATGGGGTGGGCTGCATTCAGAAAACTCTCATATACTATCAAAAATCAAAAAATACCTTTAAAATTAAGAACGAAGGTATTTAATGCATGCGTCCTACCTGTTCTGACATATGGTGCCCAGACGTGGACGTGTACCAAGAGCAACTTAGATAGAATAAAGAAAACTCAAAGAGCTATGGAAAGACAAATGTTGGGAATATCGTTGAGAGATCAAAAGAGGAACGAGTGGATAAGATGCAAAACCAAAACAACAGACGCTGTAGAACCTGCATTGAAATTAAAATGGAAATGGGCTGGGCATAACGAAAGATATCAGGATGGAAGATGGAATAAAGAAATTGGCCGCTGGAAACCATATACTGCAAAAAGGTCAGGAGGTCGACTGCAAATGAAAAGGAAAGATGACATTGAGCAAAGTGCAGGTCCAATGTGGAAAAGACAAACAGAAGACAGAGACAAATGGAGACAAATGGGAGAGGCCTATATTCAACACATGAATAGATTTTGGGCTATAGATAGATAGATAGATTTTTTGTTTATCAATAAAGAACAGGTCTACAGATAAAGCCTTATTTCTCTTCTCTTCTCGTTATTTCTCTATACATATTTTTCCATTTATAAAGTTGTCGAATTTTGCCTGCAGTTTTATCAATTCCTTTGTGATACTTACTCGGGTCATTGTGATATTCGAAAATTATCCTTTACCTCTCTCCTACAGGTGGCATAGTAACGATATTTTTACAAATTTTAAAGTTAACGTCTGGATAAAGGAAACTGAGCATTTTATAATAAATATTGCTTTCAAAATAAGGTATGCAATAAGTTTTATTTTGAACAAAAACTAGTTTTTTCAAAGTATTAACATTCTCAAGGCAATGGTGTGGCTTCATTTTAACTATAGTAATCTCTCTATTACGATTTTCGTTATATGACTTTAATGTTTTTTTAAAACCGAGTCACCTTAAGTGGGAAAATTATCATTGATAATTTCGAAATGATTTACATTTCTGTCATTCTCATCGTATAGATATAAAATACTCTATTCGCTCATTAGAGTAGGAAAAATTATTTAAAACTAAGTTAGTTTTAATATTCTCAAATTCAGTATATTCATTTTGTTTTTGATCGAAATGGTTTAATCGAATTCTTGACAGAGCGTCTGCAACTCTGTTTGCTTTACCTGAAATATGCTGAGTATCACAATTATATTCACTTAATTTCAGTCTTCATCGTGATAATTTAGAATTGGGATCTCTTAAATTTAAAAGCCATATAAGTGGCCTATGATCTGTGACTAATCGAAATTTAACTCCAAATAGATATGGACAGAAGTAATTTGTAAAGTAAACAACAGACAGTAATTCCTTTTCTGTAGTGGAATATTTTATTTCCATTTCATTTAATGTTCTCGATGCGAAAGCTATCAGTCCATCCTCACTGTTATGGGAGATCTGTGACAAAACCGCGCCGATAGCAAAATTGGATGCGTCGGTCGTAAAAATAAATTGCTTAGTGAAATTAGGATATGCGAGAATTTTTTCAGAGGTCAAAAATTATTTATATTTCATTCCACTAAAAGCATTCCACTACTTCATGTGTTACATGAAACTTATCCAGAGCATGTCCAGAGAGGCTCTTCACTACAAGCCAAAACTTCGAAGCTGCAAAAGAAACCCTTCTTGGACACCCCAGCTTCGATCATCAGAAGGGAGATGTTATGGTGAGTACGCAACTGTGTGTGTTTTTGTTTCAATATTTAGACTACATCGGAGATGATAAACACACACGCTGATAATTTCGAGGTGACAGCGATATGTTCAAGGACTATGAAGGTTTTTAGAAATAGTTTGTATTCATTAAGTTAGTATCGTTTTGTACTATTAGCTGTTAACAACTCAATAAACTTGTGCATTTCCTTCAGAGTTTCGTTACTTAATTCTCAAATTTCCCAATTAACGATCAAAATCAATTGAAAAAAGGCTTTACTTTTCCTAATTGGAAATCCTACTGACGGCGCCACTTTTATTCTGTATGAAATGATGTGTGTCCGTTGAAGAATTAAGTAACGAAACTCTGAAGGAAATTCACAAGTTTATTAAGTTTTTAACAGCTTAGGGTACAAAACAATACTAACTTAATGAATAGAAACTATTTCTTAAAACCTTTCATAGTCTTTGAACATATCGCTGACACCTTGAAATTATCAGCGTGGGTGTATATCATCTCTGAGATGTAGTCTAAGTATTGAAATAAAAACACACACAGTGGCGTGATCGCCACAACATAATTATAATTAATTATGAAATATATAAAGAAAACCAGAAATAGTTTGTATTTATTAAGTTAGTATCATTTTGTACCCTAAGCTGTTAACAACTCAATAAACTTGTGCATTTTCTTCAGAGTTTCGTTACTTAATTCTCAAATTTCCCAATTAACGATCAAAATCGATTAAAAAAAAGCTTTACTTTTCCTAATTGGAAATCCTACTGACGGCGCCACTTTTATTCTGTATGAAATGATGTGTGTCCGTTGGAGAATTAAGTAACGAAACTCTGAAGGAAATTCACAAGTTTATTGAGTTGTTAACAGCTTAGGGTACCAAACGATACTAACTTAATGAATACAAACTATTTCTTAAAACCTTTCCTAGTCCTTGAACATATCGCTGACACCTCGAAATTATCAGCATGGGTGTATATCATCTCTGATGTAGTCTAAGTATTGAAATAAAAACACACTCAGTGGCATAATCGCCATAACATAATTATAATTAATTATGAAATATATAAAGAAAACCAGAATTTGCTAAGTGTGACTAATAATATGAGCAGGGACTGTATATATCTTTCTTTTATTTTATGTCTACACTCATTATTTTTTTATTGATGGCTATCCAATCCTTCACATGTTTATTAAATTGTTTGCTTATTTTTACAGATTTATTTTTTATTTTTTTGTTGTTTAGTCTTTATTAACTTTGCTGTAGCAATTAACCTATTTTTCTATTATTTCGTTTCCTTGACCCTTTTTTTAATTCCAGTAAGTACCGCTATGTCCATTTTCCATTTTTTAGGTTTCGTAAAAGTTTCTTACGAATTTTAAAAGCCATAATTATAATATTTACCATTAAAACAGTACATCATTTTAAATGTCTGCAATAAACATATCAATAAGTAACCAATTTTATATTCTGTGCTCTTTTTTAAGAAAATAAATCACATCTAATCTCTTTTTTACGACCCTTTATCTACTTAAACCCCATTTTCCATTCCTCGATTAATTGTCTTCACGTGCTGAATATTTATAGGAAATTTCATGCAACAGTGAACTGTGACTTTGCAACATTTTAAAATATTCATATCTCTGCAGTCTAACAATAAAAACGAATAAGAGGTCCGGTGGGTCAGCACTCTTCCTCAGCAATGGGGAGACACTGCAACAATTTAAAGTTTTCAGACTTAAAGACATTCGATAAGGAGGAAATTATCGTTTGCCCCCAAGGTCACTGGTGCAGTAGTTTTAAAGTTTGTCCAAGTTTTTATTGTGTACTTATATTTTTCTTATACTAAATAGATAAATTGATTTCACAAATTGATATTAAACAATAATTTTACGGAGCTGCTAGTAAAAAAATTGAAAACCTATAGAAAACAGAAAACATTAAGAATAAAACCAGTTTAAAAATATATAAATGTTACATAATCTGGCTAGATATATTTTAGATTTCTCCATTCATTTCACCGATAAAAGTCGTTCCCTATAACCCTTTTCAGCCCAAATTATGTTTTTTTCAATAAATTTTGTTGAAAAAAATGTATGTTATAGAAATCGATACAAGAAAAAATAATTGTTAATAACTTTCGTAAAAATTTTGCATCCCGGAGTCTTCAAACTCAAAAAAAAAATTACAATTTGGAATCATCTGACGTTGGTGGTACCTGAATTATCCATTTATAACACTTGATATAGTGGTCTGGTAAGAAATTAAATATAATGAGAAATACGTTTATTATTGCATTTATACTATTAACGATTTAATTTTGTACATGGAAACTATAAAAACAATTTTTATTATTTTTTAAACATAAAAAAATTGCACTTAAAACATTTGATTCTAGAGTAAGAATTTATATATAATTTACCTTATGAAATTTTGATCATGTAGTGGCCAGTGTCCTACGCCATCAAATCGAACATCTTGCACTGCTGTAGGATGCATTACTTGTCTCTTATTTGGTGTATTCTCTTAAGAAGGACGTCCTCGTTTTCTCCTGTAGGACTTTTCAGCTTTCAGTAACGCATGTCCAACTTGAGATTTGAATTGGAGAAGGGTGATGTGTTTCACTTGTATATGTTTGCAGTATCTTCAGTACAGCAATCAGGAGTTGACAAATACATGTATTAAAAAGATTAAATATTATTCTGAAATAGAATCTTTTTGGTTTGACTTTGATTCTATATAGGTCCACAAGCATGTCATGCAAATCGACACCCCCCATCGAAATATATTCTTTGACAATTGCTGACCGTTCGATTTCTACATAAGTGTTATTCTTGTTGCACCATCTCTTCATTGTATCAACAGGATATTTTTCTATATAGTTTGATGCTAATATGACGGACTCATTGTCATACCATTTGAGAGCAGTAATATTTTTTTTGCTGTCTATTTTTACATCAGAGGATCCACGACCTTTAGCCATTAGAACTTTGTCTTCTAAAAAAAGACAACAACCTGCCAGCCGCCCCACTTCTTACAGTCCCTGCAGCAAGGAACCCCCGTTCCTTGGGAACGAAAGGAAGATTATATGGGAAGATACTGCGAGAAAAGATAGAGCAAGCGATAAAAGGCAAAATCGGGGAGGATCAGGCAGGCTTGACGGCAGGAAGATCATGCATAGACCACATATACACACTGAAACAACTGTTGGAAAAGAAAAAAGCAAAAAATAGAGATATACACTTGGCATTTGTGGACCTGAGAAAGGCGTATGACTCTGTACCAAGGTCAGAACTCTGGGAGGCAATGTACAAATTAGAAATAAAGACGGAGCTCATAGAAGCTACAAAAGCTCTGTATAAAGAAAATAAAGTGTCCATTAAAATGGGAACAAGAATCATAGAAGACTTTACCACAACAAAAGGGCTCCTGCAGGGTTGTTCCACATCTACAACCCTATTTAAAATATACTTAGAAAAAGCCTTAACTACATGGAAAAGAAAATGCGAAGGCATGGGAGTACCGGTACGGAACGAATACCTATATACGTTAAGCTTTGCAGACGATCAGGTAGTGATTGCACAAGACCAAGACGACCTCAGCTACATGATGAAGAAACTACAAGAAGAATATACCAAGGCTGGCCTAGATATTAACCTCGCGAAAACAGAGTACCTATCTACAAGTGAAGAAGACAGAGAAGATCTACAGATTGATGACAACGTAACAATCAAAGGAAAGGATAAATTCAAATACCTGGGGTTTATAATCACGAAAAAGGCAACAACAGAGGAAGAAATTACACAAAGATTAGGACAAACAAGAACAGCAATCCGACAACTTAACTCAGTATGGTGGGATAGACACCTAAATATGAAGACAAAAACGCAGATTTATAAAACATTAGTGCGAAGTATTATGACATACGGGGCTGAAAATTGGATCATAAACAAGAAAAACAGCAGTAAGATAGAAGCAACAGAGATGGAATGCCTGCGAAGATGCTGCAGAGTAACAAGAATGGATAGGAGAAGTAATGACGAAATAAAGCAAAGAACATCAATAGAAACAGACATACTAACATATATAGAACAAAAAAGATTAAAGTGGTATGGACATGTAAAAAGAACTAGCGACAGCAGATGGATAAAGAGAATAACCGAATGGAGCCCCATAGGAAGGAGGAAAAAAGGACGACCCCGAAAATCCTGGAGGAACGAAGTAGACGACGCCATGAGTAAGAGAGGCCTAAACGATGGAGAATGGAACAACAGAGAGAGATGGAAACGGTTGAGCGAGGGAAGGCAGTGAATACTGTAGAATCCCTAAATATATACAGTTTTTTTTCAAAAGTCTCTTTCTCATTATCAACATCAAATTCGATATCAGAGTCGTCAAGATGACCAACTACCTCTTCCTGGGACAGATTTTGCAATTCCCGAAAAGAAAGTTTGGTTTTGGTAGTTTTGAATACACGGTCCATCTGAAATAAATAAAAAAGTATATCGTACTTTTGTATTTTATTGACAGAAACAAAATTCACACGACTTCCCAATGATGCCATTTGAAGTTTTACATTGAAATGTGACTAACGCTTACTGATATATATATATATATATATATATATATATATATATATATATATATATATATATATATATATATATATATATTGATTTATAATATCAGCAATCGGTCTGTAGGACAAACTCTATTTGTTCTGTCTCAATATTTCGTCACGATTTTGTGACTTCTTCAGGAGAAAACTGTAAATTTATTGGAATAATTAATTATTATAATGTAAACAAAGTAAATATTTCAATACTTACAGCTATAGGAGTAAAAATTTAATTTTTTTTAACATATCTAAATAAATGATATTTTTATTTGATTTTTATTTAGGAGTTATGGTAACCGCAATATTTTATAGAGTGAATTCCCATTGTACAATTTTTAGTGAATAAGTTAAAATAAACAATTATTATGACAGTATTATTCATATTTTAAAGTGGAAAGATGGAATTAATAGTAGAGAATTGAGAAAGAATCAGGAACATGGTAAATTGATCTATAAAATGTAATTAATGTTGTGTAGTTAGTTATTGTAATACTGATATTTAGGAATGAAATAAAATTATAGGTAGAGTTGCTAGAGAATTACCTTTAAAAACAAACTCAGTAATTATCTAGTAACTCGATAAAATATTGCGGTTACCATAACTCCTAAATAAAATCAAACAAATATGTCATTTATTTAGATATGTTAAAAAAATTTAAATTTTTACTCTTATAGCTGTAAGTATTGAAATTATTCCAATAAATTTACAGTTTTCTCCTGAAGAAGTCACAAAATCGTGACGAAATATTGAGACAGAACAAATAGAGTTTTATTTCCTACAGACCGATTGCTGATATTATAAATTAATATTTAAAACAGTATGGTCGAAAATAATTTGAAATATATATATATATATATATATATATATATATATATATATATATATATATATATATATATATATTTATATATATACATATATATATATATATATATATATATATATATATATATATTATATATATACATATATATATATATATATATATATATATATATATATATATATATATATATATTGTCATGCTATTTAAATTGTATTATATTGCTTACTTAGGAAAAATCCTGTCTATATTTATTAAATGATCTAATCTCCAATTAATCACAATAAATCAGCATTAATTAATTACAATCTCAGGCTATTTAAATTGTACTATTTACCTTTGATCGTGGATTCAAAATATTTTCCAATTGGCTTCCTAATCGGGATAGGTAATATGACCTAAATAAAATACATAGAATTTCAACTGAACTATATGTGAGATGTCCTTTATTTTAATGAAATTTTATATAACAATCAATCCTGTAATATTTGCAATATACTAACTTTAAATATATGAGAAGTTGTTTTCTATCATGGACCCAAATGTTATTTTACATTGATTTGTAATATGTGTTATAACTAAGCTCTTTTTATAATTCTTTTTTTTTAAGTGATCGTAAAATTAACTGTCTCTATTCTTTATTCAATTTATTTAATTAATAAATGAAAATCACACTCCGGCTCTAATGAAAATTGACTGACCTTTCCTTCTCTGCCGTTGCAATTCTATGGCCACGCCACAACAAAAAAATCCTTTCTCTGCTTCTGCTCCTATTGTGGTCCAGATGACGTACACCTTTCTCCTATCTGTCACTGTATCTGCAACCCAACAACTCGTGTTAGTCTATGCAGCCTGTTTGAGTCAATCTCCGCGCCTGTTTACAACTCCAAATGTTTCCGGCTTCATCTGCTTTTAATATTCTTATACCCTTTGGTTTTCTATCTCTCTGTACCCCGTTCCTCACACTGGTCAGCTTTTACACAGCAAATAAACACACCCGGTAAATTACGTCTTCGGGACTTCAAACAAACACAAATCACAAAGCTCCTTCCTTCTTGGACGACTAAAACTGACTAACCAACTTTTTTTTCTCTCTCCTATCTCATAGCCAAAACCAACCTCCTTGCATTCAAAATTTGACCAATAAAAATCATCCACCTCTCTGACGTATATCGTTACCAAACAACTCTCTCTATAAAACGTCATTCGGGTAATTCCAGAAAACAACCTTCTTTAATTATTCTAACTAAATCTATCTGCTTTACAAACATTTCTTACTAATAGCTACAAACGATACCTGTTTCTCAATTCAATGTCTTTTGTTAATAAACTTTTACCGATATAATCTTTCGGGGAGACAAACCACCGCAAATCCCGGTCTATTGTTTTTACACTTTCTATATACACTTTTATTCCGGGTAAATCCATTCCACAATAACCGACTTATTTAAATTTCTTATCGATAATATTTGAAAGTCTTGTCTCTGAGGCCTAATGAGCCTCAACAATGAGCAACAATTCTTCGAACAACTTAAAATACATATTTTGTCTTATACAGGATGTTTAAAAATTTATATGCCCGTGTCTTTATGAAATATCAATAATTTTAATTTTTATTTAAGTAATAAAATTTGTATATCGGTTTTTTATTGCTTATGGACATTCAAAAGTACAACAAATCCCCGCCTTTGTAATCGATAAAATTTATCAATTTATGCAACTAAATTTTCTCGAGGCAAACTAAACGCACTTCCTGTATGCTAGATGTACTTATGCTACGTATTATCCTATCCTACTATCTACTTTATCTATCTTACTAAATCTTCATTCGTGATATTTATATACATCATGGATATTATAAATACCTCTGATCTTTTCAGAATCCATATGTTTCAACTCATAGCTGTTTACTCCATCTTCGTTGTTTATTATGTATGGCCCTTCGAAAACAGGCATCAATTTTGCGCAAATACCGGTCTGAAGATTTGACACTCTTAATGCTCTTACCATTACTTTGTCACCCTTTTGGAAAGTTACTGGTCTTCGTTTCCTATTATGACCCTGTCTCTGGATGTATTTCTCATTGCTTCTTCTTAATCTCCTCTGAACGGTTTCTATAACCTGTCGATACTCTCTTTGTTCTGGATCTTTCCACGGTCTTATCGGCATGACGCCTTTCATGATGTATTCTGGTGTTTCTTTCGTTACTGTACTTGGCATGGAATTTAGGTACATCTCTATTTCTCCCAATTTTCTGTCCCATCGCCGATGTTGACCATCCGTTGCAATGCGAAGAAATTTCGTTACCTCTTGTATAAATCGCTCAGAAGGATTACTTTGGGGATGCCTGATGCTTACAAAGTTCGTCTCGATTCCCCGTTCTCTAAGCTGTCCCTTGAAACGATCATTTCGGAAGTACGTTGCATTGTCTAGTAAAATTTTTCTTGGGGTTCCTACCGTAGCGATGAAATTGTCTATTTTTCTCAATATTTCTTCCCCTTTTGTGGTGCGGCAACTATATAATTTTACGTATTTTGAGAACACATCCACCATCACCAGAATATGCTTGTTCCTTTGCGTGGTCACAATTAGATCGCTTAACATGTGGATGGCTATAATGTCCAGGTTGTTCCGGGATACAATGCTCTTTGCAATATTTTCGTTTTTAAAATTCTTGCTCTTGTATTTCTGGCATACTTCGCATTTCTGTGTGATCTCTTTTGCAATGCGGTAATCTTGTCGACTGATGTAGTTTTCCCTAAATACAAGCCATACCTTTCTACTGCCAATATGTCCATTTTCCTCGTGTAGTTTCTTGATGATTCTTTCTGCCAATGTCGGTGTCACTAAATATAATTCCTTTCCGTCTATTCTCTTAAAAAATATCTCGTTTTCTAGCTCTGCTCTTCTCTTTTCTCTTTCTTCTAAGCCTTCCTGGTTGGTCCTTATCTCATTTAACGAAAATATCCCTTCGTCTTGTGTCAATATATTCAATCCCACATGTAATGTAATTGTCTTCTTTTTTCCTGTATCTTCGTCCCGTGTTAAAGCGTCAGCTATTATGTTGTCTTTCCCTTTGATGTATCGAAATTGGAAATCATACTCTTGTAAGAGCAGAATGCCTCTGTGTATTCTGTTATTTACCAATCGATTCTTCATGATGTGTATCAATGCTGCATGATCCGTTTCGATGGTGAATTTAGCTCCCAATAAGTAAAACCTTAATTTGTCTACGCAAAATAGTACACTGGCGAATTCCAACTCGGTGACACTGTATTTTCTCTCATGTGTTTTAGTCACTCGAGATATAAAACATATCGGAACCTCTTGGCCGTTTTGTATTTGCGACAACACTCCTGCAAATTTCTGTATCGACGCATCCGTACGGAGTATAAACGGCAAATTGTAAATAGGGTGATATATTTTTGTTCCTTTAGCAAATTCTTGTTTCAATATTTTGAAAGCTTCCTCCTGTTCTTCTTTCCAATTCCATTTTGTCCCTTTCTTTAACAATTTTATTAAAGGAATTTCTTTTTGGCTTAAATCGGGAATTAATTTCTTGAAATAATTTATCGTACCGAGAAACCCTCGCAATGTTTTTAGATTTGTTGGTCTTGGGTATTCGTCGATTAGCTTTACTCTGTCCTCGGCTAGACTTACAGTTTCGGTGTCAAGTTTGAAACCCAAATAAATCACTTCCTTTTGAAAAAATTGACATTTTTCAATGTTTAGTTTTAATCCCGCTGTGTCCAATTCTTTCAAAATTATTTTGATATGTTCCACATGACTCTGCATATCTTGTGAAAAAATTAATAAATCGTCGATGTAATGGACGATGAACTCTTCATGGTGATTCAAAATGGTATGCAAAGCTCGTACAAGTGCTGCACAGGCGTTTGTAATCCAAACGGAACTACCTTAAATCGGTATACTATACCATCAATTGAAAAGGCAGTGTAGTTTCTACACTTTTCAGCCAAAGGTATTAACCAAAAACTATGCTTTAGATCAATTTTTGAGAAAATATGTGATCCCGTGATTCTTCCAAAAATGGCCTCGATATTTAACGGTGATTCATATTGTGATACTGTGTGTTGGTTGATATTTCGGGCATCTAAACAGAGTCTTAACTCTCCACTGCTCTTCTTCACTATCACAATTGGGTTAATATAGGGTGAGTCACATCTCTCAATGATTTGATCTTCCAACATTTTTTTGATTTCTTGCTTTACTTCTTGCCGATACTTATAAGGAATTGGATAAGTCTTCGATCGAAAATTTCCCAAGTTTTTCACCTCAAATGAGTGCTCGTATTTTGTGGCCACTCGGTTTTCCTCATTTATCAGCGTTTCATAGTCTCTTAAAATTATACGCAAATCATTTTCTTTGCCTTCTCCACATATCAATTTTTTGTCTCTCCCATCAAATTTTTCGCACATATTCACCGTGTACTCCGTGTCTTCTTCAAACACCACTGTCTCCATTGTGTCCTCTTCATTTTCCTTTGTTTTTTTTTTGTTGGGCTCGTCTCTTCTTTTGAGGAATCCCAAGTTTTGCTTTCATTTCTTGTCAAAATTTTTCCATCTTCTTCTCCTGAGCTCGTCTCATCTTTTGAGGAATCCCAGGTTTTTTTTTCTTTGATCTTTTTCAGACCTTTTCCCCTCTTTCTTCCTTTTCCTTTCTTCGTCGCCAGGTTCATTTCCACCGTTTGTTCTTTCTCTGATTCGTCCGTAATTTGTTTCTCTTGTTCCTTATCCTGTTCTTCTTCTTTTTCCTTTGTTATTTTCATCGTATTGGTTTTGAAGTCGATCACTACATGTTTTTCCGTTAATTCGTCAACGCCTACAATCATGTCATGTGACATATTTGGCATTATTACACATTGAAGTGCATACATATTTTTTTTCAATCGTACCATTACTCGTATACCTTCATTTATTGTTGCCAATGTCCGTTTATTTGCGCCCACTAAATTCACCCTAGGTATTTTATAAATTAGACTTGTTAAATTTACTTCTTCGATTAATTTTCTGTTGACCAGTGTTATTTCAGAGCCTGTGTCTATCATAATTTTAATTGGTTTCTCATTTATAAATCCATCCACAAATTTTAAATTAACTCCATTTCTCTTTTCATTGTTTCCTGCCAGTTTAATAAATTCCTTGGGGTGACAAAAAATTCCTGTTTGTTTCTTCGTTTTTAGTGAGCGCCTTCTTGAAAACACGCCTGTTGTTCTTCTGTGTTTTCTCTCCCGTCATCTTCTCTCTCATATTCATTTTCTTCTCTTTGCATATTATTTATTTCTCTTCTGTTCTCTTTTGGTCTATCATTCCCGTATCGGTTACCGCGAGATTCCTGTTCATTCCGTGGGTTATTGTATCTGTTTCCTTGGTATGGGCGGTTATTTCTACTCTGATTTTCCCGATCCCTGTTTTCATTCCATCTCTGGGTTCTGGGTTCATAATTCTCTCTTCCGTTCGGTCTATTTTCATATCCCCGTCTAGGTATGAATTCTCGTCTTGTATAATCTCTTCTAAAATTTTGACCTCTATCTCTATATTCTTGGTTTTCTCTTTGTCTATAATTTTCTTGCGGTCTTCTTTCTCTTCTTTCATGCCTACGTGATTCTCTCATTTGCAAAAATTGACATAAGCTGTCAATGTCCTTGTAATTTTGGAGATTTATGTGGTCTTCCAAGGTATCTTCAAAATGTCGCGATATCAACTCTACCAATTGTTCTGATGAATAATTATATTGCAAATGTTTTGCATTATTATAGAGTTGTAATGCGTACATCTTTTCTGATACGCCCATCCTCTCATGGTATTTTCCATTTTGTAACTCTTTATTTACTTGTAGTTGCTGGATTTTTCCCCAGAAATAATTTAAGAATCTTCTCTCAAAATCTTGCCAATTGTCCAATTCTTCTTCCTTGCTGACAAACCAAAGATTTGCCTCTTCTTTGAGATGGTTTCTGATGGTTTCCTTTGCTGTTGCAAACGGTCCTATGTATTTGACTTTTTCCTTTAGGTTATTTATAAAAGGCACTGGGTGTATTTTCCTTATATCCCCGCCAAATCGTACTTTTACGTCTTCTGTGCTATGTACGATGACTTCCTTTCTTTCTACTCCTCTTATCTCCATCTCTGCAATTTGTTTAAATCTCCTTTCCATTTCTTTCCGGTCTTCTTGTAGCGCATTTTCAAATTTTATTTCTAATTCCTCCAAATTATCTTTAATTCTCATTTCTTGTTCTTTCATATTATTTTTAATTTCATTAATCTCTTCTATTTGTTGTATCAGTTCTTTCTTTATCCCCTCAACACATCCTTTAATTTCCTGTTCATAGTTTTCCAGACGCTGCTCTATATTGCTCATTGTTTGTTTTGTTTCCCGTTGGTTTTCTTCCATTGTTTGTTTTGTTTCATCCATTATGTGTTTTGTTTCCAGTTGATTTTTATCCATTTTTTGTGACGATTCTTGTATTTGTTGTGTCTGTATTTGCATCATAGCTAATAATTTTTCTAACATCCCTGTTTCTTTTCTTTCCTCCATTATTGTAGCATTTCCTTCATTATCCGATCCTTCATCAATAATTGTTTCCTCTTCTATCTTATCCTCTTTCCTTTCTTGCGTTTTGCTTTGACTCCTTGTGGTCGACATGTTTGTTAGATTCTTTATCCCCGCCAAATATGAAACTTTGAAATTTGTGCAATAATATCCCCGCCAAATATAAAATTCTACTGGTCTGTTGCAACAAACGGGACTTTTCCTGTTCAAATGTAATAACTCTTGAGTACGAGTATCAAATTTCAATATCCCACAAATAAATCAAATGGTAAAATATCAAATGTCAAAATCAATCAAATAATTCAAGTATGGTAAAATTATCAAATGTAAATATCACACAAATAAATCAATTATGGTAACCTATAAATTGTCAATATCACGAATAAATCAATTATGGTAAATTGTATCTTAAAAAAATATATATAAATCTTTATGTCCTCAATTTTTACATAATATTTCACTTTATCCCCGGCATATAAACTTTCAAATATCTGCTCGTCTACTCCTATCCTTTCAAATTTGCCAACTAGAAATATTTTTCAAAGCTTTACACGTTGGGGGCCATTTTGTTATGCTATTTAAATTGTATTATATTGCTTACTTAGGAAAAATCCTGTCTATATTTATTAAATGATCTAATCTCCAATTAATCACAATAAATCAGCATTAATTAATTACAATCTCAGGCTATTTAAATTGTACTATTTACCTTTGATCGTGGATTCAAAATATTTTCCAATTGGCTTCCTAATCGGGATAGGTAATATGACCTGAATAAAATACATAGAATTTCAACTGAACTATATGTGAGATGTCCTTTATTTTAATGAAATTTTATATAACAATCAATCCTGTAATATTTGCAATATACTAACTTTAAATATATGAGAAGTTGTTTTCTATCATGGACCCAAATGTTATTTTACATTGATTTGTAATATGTGTTATAACTAAGCTCTTTTTATAATTCTTTTTTTTTTAAGTGATAGTAAAATTAACTGTCTCTATTCTTTATTCAATTTATTTAATTAATAAATGAAAATCACACTCCGGCTCTAATGAAAATTGACTGACCTTTCCTTCTCTGCCGTTGCAATTCTATGGCCACGCCACAACAAAAAAATCCTTTCTCTGCTTCTGCTCCTATTGTGGTCCAGATGACGTACACCTTTCTCCTATCTGTCACCTGTCACTTTGGTTTTCTATCTCTCTGTACCCCGTTCCTCACACTGGTCAGCTTTTACACAGCAAATAAACACACCCGGTAAATTACGTCTTCGGGACTTCAAACAAACACAAATCACAAAGCTCCTTCCTTCTTGGACGACTAAAACTGACTAACCAACTTTTTTTCTCTCTCCTATCTCATAGCCAAAACCAACCTCCTTGCATTCAAAATTTGACCAATAAAAATCATCCACCTCTCTGACGTATATCGTTACCAAACAACTCTCTCTATAAAACGTCATTCGGGTAATTCCAGAAAACAACCTTCTTTAATTATTCTAACTAAATCTATCTGCTTTACAAACATTTCTTACTAATAGCTACAAACGATACCTGTTTCTCAATTCAATGTCTTTTGTTAATAAACTTTTACCGATATAATCTTTCGGGGAGACAAACCACCGCAAATCCCGGTCTATTGTCTTTACACTTTCTATATACACTTTTATTCCGGGTAAATCCATTCCACAATAACCGACTTATTTAAATTTCTTATCGATAATATTTGAAAGTCTTGTCTCTGAGGCCTAATGAACAGTTCTTCGAACAACTTAAAATACATATTTTGTCTTATACAGGATGTTTGAAAATTTATATGCCCGTGTCTTTATGAAATTACAATAATTTTAATTTTTATTTAAGTAATAAAATTTGTATATCGGTTTTTTATTTCTTATGGACATTCAAAAGTACAACAATATATATATATATATATATATATATATATATATATATATATATATATATATATATATATATATATATATATATATATATATAACATTAGTAAGGTTTTATCATCGGTACCCCAAGTTTAGTGAGCTAGTTACTTTAACAAGTTAAGGCCATTTCGACAAGAAAGAACTAACTGCTGGATATGTCCAATTTAACTGTTGATCAAATAATTAATTACTCCTAGAAATTTTATTTCGTTTGTATAGAAAAGATTTTGATTTTCAAGTATTAAGTTCGGTTTATCCTCGATTATGTTTTGTGAAAATATTATACAGTTTATTTTATTAGAGCAAAACCTGAAACCGATAATTAGGGATCAATTTACTAGTTTATTTAAGTGGTTTTGTAATATTGACGACATACTATTAACGCTCTTGCCTTTGATGTAAATAATTAGGTCATCAGCATAATATGCAAATGCTTTAGTTAGATCAAAGTAAATTGCCATACATTTTTGATTATTTTCAAAAGCTTCGTGAATAGCCTTTTCTAGATCTATATTGTTGTCGTTTGCTGATTTGCTGATTTGCCAGCTTGTTCGATAGTAAATTGATCATTATATTCTAGGTTCCACATTAATATTTTGTTAACTATTTTTTCCATAAGTTTACCACTTACCAGACAACTCTAATGTCATTTTTAACATGAAATTACTTCTGATTGGCAATATCACTATAAATTGAACACGCTGGTAAACTAACATAATCTTTTACGTGAAAATATTTCTTTTAAAGTATTTTTTTTGTTTGATTACGTTTTGTTATGAATAAAGCAGAGAATTGAAGCAACCACAGTGTCATCTAAAAAGTAGATATCGTCTAGTCGTCAGAAAGTACGATCCCTAAAAATTATACGAACAAGCTGAATTTTGCCGAGAATAATAATTTTAGGAACCCAAAAAAGTTACAAAAAGGTATACCACTTTTACCCATGAGCTTTTCTGTAGAACCCCCATAGTAGGAGGGTGAAAACGCAAAAAAACAGATTAACCAAGAAACTGTATGCCGTAGAAAAAAATTTTAAATAGAAAATGTAGCTGAGATAATTTTGAACAAAAATGTTTATAAGCACTTTTTGTGTAGAATGTTCTTTTCGAAACAAGGATTGGAGAGATTTTGAATGTCAGTTGCCCGCGCGAAATCAATCAATCAGCTCTGCGGTAAAGATTCGATCTTCTTCTTATAAGTGCACCTATAGTGCGTTGGCGAATTAATTATCTTAAGGCCAGACGTCTGTCTTTTGCGGCATGCAAAATATCGTCAGTGTTATTTATGCCTGTCCAGTTTTTTATGTTCTGTAGCCACGAAATTTGTTTGCGACCAACTCCTCTCTTGCCTTCAATCTTTCCCTGGATAATTAGTTGAGGGATTGCGTATTTTTTTCCTTTCAGAATATGGCCAAGGTTTCTGCTAGAGGCTTGGTTAAGATAGGATGTCCACAGGGAGGGGTGCTATCACCACTACTCTGGAACATAGTTCTAGATACCCTGGTTGACCAACTCAGCAGCAACGGTTTCTACATAATAGCCTATGCAGACGATATTGCTGTCCTGCAAAGCGGTAAGTTTGAGAACACACTATGTGAGAGATCACAAGTTGCTCTTCGTCTAATAGAAACATGGTGCAAGGAACACTCACTATCTATAAATCCTAAGAAAACAGAGATGGTCCTCTTTACCAGGAAAAGAAGAATCACGGGCTGAATACCCCCAAGGATTCTAAACTACAGTCTAAATTTTTCTGACGAGGTGAAGTACCTTGGTATTACCCTTGACAAGTTACCATGGAACTCACACTTAGATGGTAGAGCTAAAAGAGCATATATTGCCTATGAACAGTGTCGACGAACGGTCGGACGCACCTGGGGCCTCACGCTCAGGCTGATCGCCTGGGTCTACACCGCTGTCATTAGAACAATGCTAACTTACGGAGCTATTGCTTGGGTACCAAAAGTACTACAGACAACAGCGATTAACAAACTAAACCATATTCAGCGGATGGCTTGCATAAATATAACAGCTGCCATGAAAACAACACCAACTGCTGCAATGAAGTTGATCATTGGCATCACGCCTCTAGATATATATGTCAAAGAGGTGGCGCTAGTGACAATGGTGCGACTGCGCTCAGCTGGTGCAAACCTTGATGTAGGAATGGGACAATTGAGAACTCATTTCTGGCGAGGACAGCTGGATGCGTTACCACTTACAGGCATGCTGCGACTCAATTGAACCAAAGTTTGTCTTTAACAAACACTACAAAATTGAAACAAGGCAGAATAGGGAGACAAACGTGCAAAATGCCTATTGCATTTACACCAATGGCTCCAAAATGAAAGAAGGCTCAGGATGCGGGATATACTCCAGATCACTAAACCTAAGAATAAAGTGGGGTATGGGTAAAAATTCCAGCGTAGTTCAGACAGAGCTGACTGGTATCTCCATAGCCGCAAATAACCCAAAAAGGTATAACAGGGAAAACTATAATGATCTGCACACATAGCAGACAAGCGCTACTAACCTTGAATAGACCACGTGTCACATCAGGTTTAGTAATGGAGTGTCACGAGTCACTAACTCAAACTTCGGATGGTAATACCATCATCCTGAGGTGGGTTAAAGGACACAATAGGAATAAAGGCAACCGCATTGCTGACCAATTATCTAGGAAGGCGGTAGGCCTAAGACTCTTAGGACCTGGGGATCTATTTGGTTGGTCAACTACAACAATCGCGGAAATTATCAAATGTCACTCTCATACGCAAACCGTAAAAAGATGGGAAGAAGGGAAAGGATGTAAACTTGCCAGGGTAACACTAAGTAACCTTGAAGAGTCAACATCAACGAAGTACTTGGGAATGACCAAGAAAAACCTATGTTTGGCAGTTGGTTTTTTAACTGGTCATTGTCAACTAAGCAAACACCTCCACACACGGGGGCTAGCAGACATACCTCTATGTAGAAAGTGTGAACGAGAAGACGAAACTGTAGAGCATGTCCTATGTGAATGCCCAGAGTTATCGTTAATACGAGAGTACACGTATTAACGATTACGTACGAGTCCTGGCCCACACCTGCCCACATAAGAGAGATGTCTCCTGGTGACTTGTCCACCTTCCTAGAAATGGCAGGATGGACAATGAGCTAAGGTTGACAGCTCCCTGGAAGGATGAACAATGGGTCAATTGTGGCCTAAGTGCTGTGAACTCGCCCTCTCTACTCTACAGATACAGATACAGATGGCCAAGGTATCCAGTTTTTCATACCTTGATCAAATTGAGTAGTCCTCTCTCAGTTTTTGCCTTTCTTAAGACTTCTTCGTTTCTCACCCTAACTGTCCATGGTATGAGGAACATTCTTCGCAACGTCCACATTTCGAAAGCATCCAACTTATTAATGGAAGGAATTCTTAACGTCCATGTTTCCATGCCGTAAAACAATATGAACCATACATAGCATTTAACCATCCTGTAGCGGAGATTGAAATAAAGATTGCGGTTACATAGTAGCGGTTTAAATTTAGTAAAAGCTTGTCTTGCTTGTTCGATACGGCATTTTATTTCTTGTTGAGGATCCCATTGGTCATTTATCATCATTCCCAAGTATTTAAATGTTTTCACTTGATCGATTGGAGCATTATCTACTTACAATTGTATTCTTAAAGATTCGATATACCTTTAAAATGCATCTTGACTTTTGTCGATAGGACACTTGATTCAAAAGATATCGAATTTTCACCATCGAGCTGACACAAATTTTATTGAACATTGATTTCACGCGCGCGTAACTGACATCAAAATTGACGGTCTCTTCAAGCGTTGTTTGTGAGAGAACAGTTCATTCTGTACAAAAAGTGCTAATAAACATTTGTGTTTAGAATTATATCTGCTACATTTTTTATTTACGGTTTTGCGTTTTTACCTTCCTACGAAGATACTTTTAAAGGCGGCAAAATTCAGCTTGTTTGTATGATTTTTAGAGATTTAGTGGCATTTTGGTCTCTGACGACTAAAATAATAAGAGAGGTATCTACAAATTTAAGTGAATAAAGAAATCAAGTACTACGGAAGTTACGTTTTTTATCCATTTGCTTTCACTAAAATACTGTCTATTACTCCTTTTATAACATGTAAAGTTTTTGTTTTATGGTATTTCATGACATGGAAACTTTTTGTTTTTTTTTATTTTTGCATTGAAATTGGCGCTGTATGTTAGATTGTCACTTGCTTCTTTTAATCGAGTATAAAAGTATATTTTTAAAAAAATTTAGTTACCTCCTGTATCCACTTGAGTCTTTAATTGTAATTATTATATAATATTGGCAAAACATGACAAGGAAATCTAAAATTTATGCTGTTGCTAACACAAGGTCTCTTATTTTACTTTTTTGACCTCATTTTTAATTTTCTTGTTTACCTTTGTTGGGATGGGCTTCATTTGGTGCACCACAATTAATAAGCTGCAGTAACAACATAGTCCCTACTACGGAAAACTCTACACCTACCTGAAACATATCTAGCATTCGTCTAAAACCACACTACGTTCAACCATAATAAGTTATACTCCAACTGCATGAAACATATAATCCATTTAACTACATAAAGCTAACCATACAGGTTAGCTGCTAGCTCCAAAAGATTTGCTTTTGTTTATTACTGTAAACAAAAGCACATAGATCCCTGGTTCTATGTACCAGGTACATAGATCCCTGGTTCTATGTACCAGGGATCTATGTACCAGGGATTTAAAACTGGAACTAAGAGTTAGGTTGGCGAGGTGCTATGTTTTTTCGACCTTATTTTATGGAATGGAATCTTGGACCTTGAATGCTACATCAATGAAAAAACTGGAATCATTTGAGCTGTGGGTGTACAGAAGAATTCTGAAAATATCATGGACAGAACACGTCACAAACAAAGAGGTTCTGAGAAGGATGAACAAAGAAATGGAAATTTTAAATTCAATAAAAACAAAAAAATTGGAATATCTTGGACATATTACACGTGGAGAGAAATACACCTTGCTCCAACTGATCATGCAGGGAAAGATCCAAGGAAAGAGAAGCATAGGGAGGCGTAGAATGTCGTGGCTGCGCAACCTGAGAGAGTGGTACGGATGTACATCAAATGAACTTTTCAGAGCAGCCGTCTCAAAAGTTCGAATAGCTATGATGATTGCCGACCTCCGCCGCGGAGATGGCACTTGAAGAAGAAGATTACTGTAAAATTTCAGTTCATTTCTGATCTATAATCAATATAATTAGGTAAAAATATGATGTTTTATTTTCCCCAGTCAATTTTCCAGAGACGTTCCTACACCTGAAAGGCTAGAGCTAGTCAAAGTCTCAACCAATTGGCTCCCAATTATTGGCTCCCAATTAATGGTTAGTTATTAGAATTTTATTATTACAAAAGACGTCCAGTATTGCTAAATAAATGCGGTAGGCTAGAAAGGACCATCGTCACACTGGGAGCGAATCGATTACCATATATTTGCAAATTGGCTTTGTCGTAGTATATAAAGCACTGGCTTTAATTAATGCAGAAAAACGTAAAAAGGGTTGAATCTAAATATTCAATAATATTTATACACCAAACAAGCTTGGACAAACTGAAACGCCCAATTTATGTAAATAACAACTCAATCATTGGGTACAAAGGTTATTTTTGGGGGACTTCAGAGGACTGTGGTATAAGAGGCAATAAAAATGTTGATCAATTAGCAAAAAAAGCCATTAAAATATGAAAATTTATTGATGAAAAATATTACAACCGAGCCTAACTTAAATAACCTTATTTTTATTAAGAAGGAAAAAAAACTGGATTAAACTATTGAAAAATGTTTTCAGTTATTTATAAACTCACTCACCTTATATATCCCATGATTCACATGATCTTTGTAAAAAACACGATGAAAGAACGATTTCTACATTTACTTTTTTAATCCAATTAAACTGATTCTTGTCATTCTTGTCAAATACTAAAAAATATATGTTTTTAATAAAACTTTGTTTTTTCCTGGAAAAAACAGTGCTCAATGTCAAAGTTTATTTAGGCAAATAACAACATAAAAATTATTTTTGCAGCATACTCTTTTTAACCTCATTACATCCATTTTACAATGAAAAAATTCCGTGATAATTAAATTCTTTTTACCAACTTTTTTGGGAAAATTCCGGTCAAGATTAATTAATAAATTTCGAAAGATTTATGGATTTTTTTTAAATATACATTTATGGCAACAATTTTCTCCTGATTGCTTTCCACAGTTCAGGATTAAAATAATTTTCGTAGAAAAGAAACTGATTAATTTGTTTTAAAAATAAAAAGGTTTTGCTATTTTAATAAAACTTTGTTGTTAGATGAAAAGAATGAAACAGAATTTAAAATATAATTTAAATTTTTAACAATTTTGTCGTGTAATTTAGTTTTTATATCTTCGATATTTAATATAATTCTAGTAAAATTAAAGTGACATAAAAATATTAAGAATTACACAAAATGCAAATTCGACTTGAGAGCATTGAATCCTGTAGGAACTGAAACGAACAAAATTTTATTAACGGTCTTTAGTTATATTCATTTAAAAATTTCATTATATTTTCATGGAAAATATATTGGAAACAAAAGCAGTGTATAGGGCTGACGTTCTCCCGAATTTCCCGAATATGTAAAATATAAATTGTAAAGAGGAAGGTTACTTGGACGTAGTTATGCAGAAAGCTACCAACCCTCAAAAGTAGAGTTTTGAGTAAATCGATATTATTCGTTTTTTTAACAGTAAATTAATAGTATATATTACAGCTTAATTAAAAAATTTAATTTTTTATTTTCATATTTCAAAATATCTTATTTTTTACAAAGTGAAAGTAACAAAAAAAGTATTTTCTTCAATATTTTGAAAAATACAGCAGTATTTTTTGGGGGTTGATTGCTTTCTGCATTATTATGTATTATTAAGAAAAAAAAATTCGGAAGATCTATACAAAAAAAATCATTTATTAAAAAAAAAATCTATTAAACATCTTCAAGTTCAAAATCAAGACTAGATATGTTATATCCATCGATATCTTTCTCAATGTTGTCATTTCCTTGTATTTTTTTGTAGAAATCTTGGCAGTCTGATGGGATAAGGTGCATCATCTCGTTCAGATTTGCAAGTTTTTTTGCAGCAATCATCTTACTATTGGGCCATAGCGTACTTATTAAAAAAAGGTCTTCTATTTTACTTACTGTGCTGTTCCTTCCTTCCTTCTTTTTAATACCAATCTTATGTACAGGTGCGTCAAACGAATCGTGCTAAACAGCAAGAATGGTTCATCTTTTTTTAACATAATCGATCTTATTTTTAGCCAGTTTATTTTTTGTCCTTTGCTTGTTTTTCTGTTGACGATTTTTTTTTCAATCATATTGACACTGAAAAATTACAGTTGTTCATTTTCGTTACCACAAAAGGTTTTTTTTTCGATATTTTTTTATTACCTTTACATATTCGGAGGGCAAATACAATATTTGCTGGTCAAAATTTAAGAATAGAAGAGAACAAGTCTTGTTCTCTTCTATTCTTAAATTTTGAGAATTTTTGATGATTAATATCAACTTCATACAGCTTGATTAGGGAGTTCATTCATGTATTCTGCCATATTGAATTAATATTTTCTTTAAAGAATGCTTTCTGGTTGGTGTAAAGAGATTTCGTATTGTCTTCTGCGTTTGGGTTAGTAGGAGCATTTTTTTCTATTTTGTCTACAACTTCGCATCCTTCAATTCCAGTATGTGACGGTACCCATATAAAATTAACTTTAATGTTCATATTTTCTGCATGTTTTAGTTCCTCTTTAATGAGGAGTAGTGGATGATTACAGTAGAGTTGGTTTAATGCCATTATTGAGCTGAGATAATTTGTAATAATGATATTTCTCTTTTTATTTTTGTTAACTATCAGAACTAGTGCTTTTAGAATCGCATACAGTTCAGCAGAGAACGTTGTTTTATATGAAGGTAATTTGTAAGTTTGTTTATAATCTGATGAATAGATTACTGATCCAGTTTCGTCTTCGTTTTTAGAAAAATCAGTGTAAACTTTGAAACAGCTACCATATTTGCTTAATATTTTAAGAAATTCTTGAATAATTTGACTTGCTGGCATTTCTGATTTATTTGTTTAGGCGCAATAAGCTGGTGTCAGTAGAGGGAAGTTGAATTGTCCAAGGAGGAGAGATTTGAATTGATTAGATATCGTAGATGTCTGGAAAATGGATAAATATTGTTAACAAGTAGGTATGTAGGCGGTAATAGAAAGGGTGGTCAGTTCGATTTGAAGTTTGGAATCAACTTTTGAAGCGGTCAGCGAATAGGTTGTGTATAACTGGATTATCTTGATTAGACGATACTGCCGAGGCATAAGATATACTTAGATATTGTCTTCTAAAAGCGAGTGGAATTTCTCCAGTTTTCCAGAATAGGTTTCGTATTGGAATTATGTGGTGTGCTCCTAAGGAAATTCGAATACCTGTATTTTCAATAACATCTATTGTTTTTAAATACGTTTTTTTGGAGGAGTTGTAAACAATTAAGCTGTAGTCCACTTTGGAACGTACTAGGACCTTGTAGATATGTAGTAATGTAGAAGAGTCGGCGAGTGATCGTAACAAATTTATTCCAGGCTGACATGTATTTTTAAAATATTTTAAATGTATCTTCCAAGTTAGTTTTTGTTCAAAGATCATACCAAGGAATCTAACTTCGTCTACATATTTAAGCTGTCCTCCATTTAAATATAAGTTTTTTGATTCTATTTGTTGACTTTTCGTAAAACATACTAGTTTGGTTTTGAGGGTATTGAACTGAAAACCACTTGTGAATGACCGTTCTTTAATATGATTTATGGCTTTTTGGAGATGGTTATGGATGGTTGTTAGGTTTTTTCTTTTACAAAGTATAACTAAATCATCTGCATATAGCCTAGCTTTTACAGGATGTTTAAGTTATGCGGTAATAGAATTCATAGCTTCAAGAAACAGAGTAGTGCGAGCCCTGTGGTATACGATTTTCTTGATTTTTTGTTGAGGAAAATACGCCTTTTACTCTGACTTGAAATTGTCTATATTTTAATAAGTTTGATATGTATTGAGTATATTACCTCTTATTTTTCATTCGCTGAGCGTTTTTAAAATTGAATATTTCCATACTGAATCTCTAATTGCGAAAGCCCCATGTATTTCCGAGTGTACATCAATAAGGTTTTCTACAGTAGAACGACGCTTTCAGAAGCCCCTTTGTGCGGGTATAATTAGTTTCTTTGATTCCAGATACCACATGAGTCTGTTATTTATTCTTTTCTCTAGCATTTTCCGATACTACAAGTAAGAGATATTGGTTCGGGATCTGATTTTGATTTACTTTGTTTAGAAATAGGAGTTATAATTGAAATAGGTAAAAGAAATAAATTAAATTCTTTTACCTATTTGAAATGGACTCACACAAGCAACACATTCATAATTTGAATTATTATTGAGTTTCTCCAGGATTCTGGAAATACATTTTTCGAGAATATTAAGTTGTACATGCTGAGTAAGTATTATTTAGATGGGTAGGTGAGGTTTTTTAGAAAAACAGTGGGTATATTATCTGGCCCAGAGCACGAGTTCTTACAGTTTTTCATTACCGTTTCTAATTCATCCGTCGATATTGGAAAGTTTATTTTGCTGTTATTTTGATCTTCATAGTCTATGGTATATTTTTCTTTATTTTTTTTTATTTACGAAATTTGGTGAATAGTTTGCATCGCTTGAGTTTCTTTCATAACCTAATAACAGTATATTTCATATTTCCTTTTGAGATTTATATATTACATTATTTTGCTCTAACAGATTTATCGATTTGTGTGATTTTGTACCAGATATTCTTTTTACTTTTTTCCATATAGTTGTCATTGGAGTAGAACTGTCAATTGTTGAAACGTATGTTATCCAAGATTCATGCTTTGCTTTTTTGATAGTAAATCTGGCTATAGCTCGTAGTCGTTTGAATTCTAAAGGGTTTTGTTCATTTTTCTGTCGTTTGAATTTACTAAACGCTTTTTTGGATTGTTGTATTGCTTGTTTGCATTTTTGGTTCCACCAGGGAAGTGGATGGAATTTACTTACGAAGTTAACTTTCTCAATATTTTTATCCGCTGAATATATTATCAGTTTTGTAATAAAATCTACTTCTTCATTCACATTAATGTTTTGATTTCTGACATGCAAGTTGTGTTGGATATGGTTTTGAAATGTCTTCCAATCCGCATTTTTTAAGTTCCATTTTACTTCTGGTATAACTGTCGATAATTCTTCGTTATGAATTATAACAGGATAGTGATCACTATCATGTAGCTCCAGTAATACATTTCCATCAATACATCATATAGATAAGTCAATAGCAGAAGCTTCAGTCGTTATTATATCAAACCGGGTGTCTTGTCCATCATTAAGTAGATTTAGTTTGAATTTTTTCAGAAGGGATTCTATTTTTCTACCGAGACTCGTTAATTTTTTTTAACCCCATAAAGGGTTATGTGCATTGAAGTCTCTGATAATTAGTCGTGGAGTAGGTATTTGATCTAAGAGGTCCGATATTTCGTTATGGTTAAGTTCTTGGTTGGGGAGAATGTATATGTTGCATACGAAAAAGGTAGTTACGTCTTTGATTCTGACTGCACTTGCCTCTAAGTTTGTTTCTAATGGTATTTCCGTACTATTAATGTCGTTCTTTATGTATATTGCCACTCCTCCGCTGGCTTTTTGAGCATTTTGTCGATTTTTGAAGAAACAATTAAAGTTTTTTAGGTTATTTTAGGTTATGTACAGTGTTACTTTTAAAATTAGTTTCTTGTAAAGATAGAATCATTGGTCTGTTTTTTTGAAATTAGTATTTGCAACATTTCTAAAGGTCCATTTAAATTCCATTGAATTAAACTGCTGAATGTTATTATTATGTTAGTATGTATCTATAAAGGTATCTATATAATTTTATTTCTTATTCGGGTGAATATACTTTTAATTTTTCTGTCATTTAGTTTAGACCATATTTTTGTCAGTCGATCTGTGACTTCAGAAATTTCATTAATATATATATTCTTGCAATACTTGGTGGGTCCAAAGATCCTGTGCAGTTTTCGAAGAAATCTATTAGTTATTCATAGTTTAAGGGATAATTGGAATTTTGGTTGCTAAATAATTCTTCTGTTGGTTTCAGCATTTCCTCTAGCGTCTTTTTTGGTTTCTTTTCTTGGGTTAATTTAGTCTTTTTCTCTTTGTTTTTTGGTAATTCAAAGATGTGTTCTGATAAAGGAGTTGGGAAAGGTGTAAACGCTTAGAAACTGTGCGTTTTTGTGGTACGGAATCTGTTTCTATTTGATTAGTTAGGAGTTTTGTACTTGATATTTCATATTGCACATTTTGTTCGTTTAGTTGAGTTTGCTATTGCTGGATCACTAGTTACTTCTTTAGTCACCTGATTGTTACTATTTTCAATAGGGTTCTGACCTGACCTTGGCAAGTCTGGTTATCTAAAGATAAGTATATTCTATACGATGTCTCCTCATGAGTAATAACAAAAGCATCAGGTAAGGTATATTTGGTTAAAGGGTATATGTAGCTTTGCCACCTGAAGCTTAATATATGCTGAAATTCAGGACTTAAAGTTCCTATCCGTAGAAACGATAGGGGTAACAAAAGTTTGACACCAAGTGCTTGCAGTTCATATTCTAAGATTAAGTTTGGAATAGACGGACATACGTTAGAAAGTACTAGTCTTGGCTGGGGGTGATTAGCCGACGTGCTTGTAAGAGTTGTTGATTAATGTTAATTTGAAAATGCATATTCTGTTGTTGGATAGCCTTGAACAGAAAATAATATTGATTGGTCGAATTATTAGGTTTAAACTGTGAAGGTAATCTTTAATTTTAATGTTGTCTATTGCATCAAATGACATAAAACGGATTGAATGACATAAAACGGATCGACAAAAATTGGATGCAAACAGCACAAAACAGAAATACATGGAAAAGACTGAGGGAGACCTATATCCAGCAGTGGATAGATCCGGGTTAAATGATGATGATTGCATCAAATACGATTGCTTGATTTCTTGACAGAAAAACACTAGTTAGTTGTCTGGTTACGAAAGAGTAACTTTTAAGTTGTAGAGGTTGTTGGTCTGGTACAAAACTAGGTTGAGTTGAGATAGATGAGGATACCATGATGTGGATATTAATATTTTGTATGCCAAAATATTAATTAATTGGGGCCAGAAAATACTGGCCTATTTATATAGTTGTCGATATTAGTTGAAATAAAGGTACCTTACCAATGTTTATCATTAAAATAAAACACATTTACAAAACGCGTTTTTAACCTTTGCAAAAACAGAAACCAATAATTAGAATTTAACGTGCTTACTCGTTGGCTGTTCTAATAAGACTCAATATGGTATAAAAAATTGAAAATATTTACATATTACAAAAATACTTACATTTATCATGTATTAATACCGTACAAAAACAAAGTTTTTAAAAAATTTCCAAAAATTATTTACAAAATTAAATTAATTATATAACAAACAATTTAGGTGTATTAAAAAGCCGGTGTATTATCATTGCCTACTAAAGTTAAAAACATTTATATAAATTATATTTACAAAAGTTCTAAAAGCTGGTATTCTACCATTGTCAACCGAATTTAAATATGTATTTACATAAATTAAATATAGTTAAAAAGTTTACTATATATAAATACAATTTAAAAAGTACCTTATTATAAAAATACATTCACAAATCAGTTTCACTGTTACTGTCACGATCTAGGTATATAACATTTTTTCTTTTGACAACTCTTTTATATTTATGTAAGATCTTTCCTTTTTTAGTACATAGGCAACGGTAATTTTTCAGCTGTCATTGTTCGTTTAAAGGTTAAATTACTCCACGCAACATTGTCTACCTACTTTTTTTTCCACAAAAACCGATTTTTTCTTTTGATATCTTAGTTTTGTATATTCGTTAAAGAATAAACATAAAAAGTATTCTGTTAGTTAAAATCTAAATTTTAACGAATCCTGACCTGGGTCCTCACCCGATAAAACACGCTCAATTGATTTATTTTCGATACTCTTATTGTAAGAGGCTTATTTAAAAATAATGAAAAATTATTTCACTAATCAGTTTTATATTATTTGGGGAAAAGTAATAATAGATGATTTATTGAAGGCATCTCCATGGAGTGTCATTTAATAAAGGAACGATAAAGCATATTTTTTACAAAAAAAAAATATTGTTCTGAAGCTATTTTCTTGTGGCATTTTTAAATTAATTACTATTTAAACGTGAATAAGCCACAATTAAGGTTAAAATACGTTTATTGACGTTTCAATTTCCACTTCGGAAATCGTTCTCCGAAGAACGGTCGTTTAATATGGCTATACTAATAATTATTATTATAAAATATATTAAGAACAATAAGTGTGGTTTACATGGACAATTACGAACCGGTTGAACAGGCTTGCTTCCGTAAAGGATATAGTACATCAGACCATCTACTGACAATAAGAACAATGATAGAGAAGGCAAATGAATACCAACTACCCGTATTTCTTGCCTTCGTCGACTATGAAAAGGCGTTTGATAGTATCGAGATGTGAGCCATAGAACAAGCTATTAATAAGTGTAGAATAGATTCGAGATATAGGCAACTAATACATAATATATATGAAAATGAAACTATGATCGTACAACTAGACCAAAATACAAATCCCATCCCCATTAAGAGAGGAGTGAGACAAGGAGACGTAATATCGCCAAAGCTTTCCAACATAGCCCTAGAAGACGTCTTCAAGACTACAAATTGGTCAACCTATGGCATTGACGTTAATGGCAACAAGTTAAACCACCTCAGATTCGCTGACGACGTAGTGATTATAGCGAGTACGTTCGAGGAACTGCAAATTATGATGGGGGAACTAGCAGCCAGCTCCCATTACGTCGGTCTAAAAATGAATATGAAAAAAAAACAAAAATAATGACAAACACGGATGACCCCAGACGTATAACTATAAATGGCAGTGAGATAGAACAAATCCAGGAATATATCTACCTAGGCCAAATCCTGAGACTTGACAAAGAGAACCAAAGTGCGGAAATTTCTAGAAGAGCAAGACTAGCATGGGCAGGATTTGGAAAACTTAGTTGGATACTTAAGAACCGCAAAATACCCCAATACTTGAGGAGCAAAGTGTTCAACCAATGCATCCTTTCTATCATGACATATGGATGTCAAACCTGGACCCTAACCAAGGCAAACATGAATAAACTAGCCACAACAGAAAGAACAATGGAAAGAACAATGTTAGGTATACGACTGTCAAATAAAAAGAGGAACGACTGGGTAAGATCCAAAACAAAAGTCGAGGACATAGCAACAAAAATTGCCAAACTTAAATGGAGCTTCGCGGGCCACACTGCTAGACAAAAAGACCAACGTTAGAATACTACAATACAACATTGGAGACCTTACGAAAGTAAACGACCAAGAGGAGGACCACAGATGAGATGAATGGATGATATTAAAATTAACACAAATTGGAAATATGTTGCTCAGGATAGAGACCGATGAAAGGAGTTGGGAGAGGCCTATGTCCAAACATGGACGACAGAAGGCCAAGAAGAAGAAGTGTGGTTTGATTTTGGTCATCAAATCTTACGCACTTATGAACAAGGCACTTAAATATAGTAGAAAAATCAAACTTATTATTATTATGAGTTCATTCCGCTTGCCTCGTATTAAGAAACTTCTCTAAACACCTTTACACCAAGTTGATTTGGTTGAAGAGTCAGTAGAAAAATCCAGATAGAATTATGTAATATGAACGAAATTAGAAATAAAAATTACATAGTGATCGGTTAATGAAAGTGATAAATTTTATTGATCTTATGAAAATCACAAATGGTGGCAAAATCTCGCAACGTTTATTTATTTAACACCTTTATAAATATTAACTTAATTTGCGGTATAATATAAAGATTGCATAAAAAAGTTTTACTCTTCACCTTCATAACCCATTTTAATTTTTGTGGATAGGGCACTTTGATCAAAAGATATCGAATTTTTACCGTCGAGTTGATACAAATTTTATTTAACCTTCCACGGCTGGCGCGCGGACAAAATCTCCGCGCCGATCTAAACTTCTCAATTTTTCAAAAACTACCCATCCTTTTTCTGGTTCGACCATGTACCTCCCACAAATGTTAATTGATTTATTCATACCAAGGTCCAAGCGTCAGTCGCATCCTGCTCGTTGATGTGGAGGTATTAGTGATTGCGGAAGAATTCTGCGCGCGCCAGCCGTGTTGTTTTGAAATTTTGAACATTTGTTAGTTATTGTGAATTTTAAAATGTATGCGTAACAGGCAGAACAATAACATTTGCAACATCTAATGGACCAATGCCTTCGAGTCGACGACGAGAATGAAAATATTAAGTACGATGATGATGAAGAAGACGAAAAAGAAAATAACAGAACAAATGGATAAAAATAGTGATACAGAACAAGAAATTACGGAAGGTGCTGAATTGATGGTTTCTGATAGGCCTTTCTTTTTTGGTAAAAAAACAACTATTAAATTGATGAAACATATTCCTCCAAGAAATGTTAGAACACGTTCAAAAAACTTATTTACGCATTTGCCAGGTGCTAAAGAAGTTACCAAGATATTAAAAGATGAACTAGATATTTGAAAATATTTTTTACCGATATCATGATAAATTTTATTGTTAAATGTACAAACAAACATATTAGACACTCCCAAGAAAACTATAATCGAGAGAGAAACGGAAAGGAATTAGATGCTTTAGAAATTCGTGCTTTTATTGGTTTACTCTATTTGGCAGGTGTTTTGAAAAGTGGCAGGTTAAGCACAGACGAACTTTGGAATTAAAAACGGTACAGGAATTGAGATGTTTCGACTAACAAATTTCGATTTAAATTTTTAATACAACACCTACATAAGGTTTGATGATATAGATTCACGTAAGGAAAGAAAACTTTTATATAGATTTTTCCCCATACGAGAAATTTTTGAAATGTTTACTTTTAATTGCAAAAAGGGTTATATGCCGTTACAATATGTATGAATACGTCACAATAGATAAAAAATTGGAGGCATTTAGAGGTCGACGCAGTTTTAAACAATATAGACCTAATAAACCAAATAAATATGGAATAAAAATTTTTGCGCTAGCAGATTACAAGATCCTTTATAACTGCAATTTGGAGCCATATTTGGGGCAACGACCACCAGGTTCTTTTATTGTAAGTAATTTTCCATCGAAAGTGGTAAAGAGATTCTGTGAGCCTCCAAGAGGAACAAAACGAAACATTACTGCGGACAATTGATTTTTAAGCATAACAGTAATCCAAACCTTGCTTCCTGATTACAAACTTACATTTCTACGAACGTGTCGGAAGAATAAGAAGGAAGTACCCCATGAATTTTTAAACCCATAAGTAAAAATATTCGATCTATTTTATGACGATATTACTTTGGTATCCTATATACCAAAAATAAATAAAAACGTACTCCTGTCTAGTTTGCATCATGACGATACAATTGATGAGGATTCCACAAAACCCGAAATGATTCTTGATTACAATTCTACAAAGGGAGGTGTTAACACAGTAGACAAGTTATGTCCTTCCTATGACTGCGCCAGGAACACTGGACGATGGCCAGTGGTAATTTTTTTATTCCATGCTAAATGTAGCTGGTATAAACTCCGTGGTCCTTTTTCATTGTAATAATAACGAGAGTCGTTTACCACGAAGACAGTTTTTGCACAATTTAGCATTCGCTCTGATTCAACCGCAGCTTAACGTTCGTGCTTGTCAAGCCAATATACCACGTATCATGTCAGCGAAAATAAAAGAAATCACTAAGGTAGATCCTGTAAATCACCCTCGACATATTTTAGAGGGTAGAAGAGGCTGTTGTGACTTTTGCTACAGAATAGAAAACGGACCTTCTTCTTCTTCTTCTAATGGCGCTACAACCCTTCATTATTCTTGGCCTATTTAACAATGTTCTATCATTCTACCCTGTCGGACACTTTCCTTCGCCACTGCTTGATGTTCATGGTTTTAAGATCCCTAGAAAACAGACCTACTAGTCGCAAATGCAAACAATGTGGAAAATTTATGTGTGGTGAACACAGTGTCTATACTTGCCCAGATTGTTTTGAGGATATTTTTTTTAAATCGATTTAAAACATATATATGTATTTTCTTAACAAATATTAAATTTTTTATATTCTAATCAGTTGTTTTGATGAATTATTTTTCAGAATGTATTCCCGATATTACATATTTTGAAATTTTATAATATTTTACTTAGAATAAATGCTCAAGCTGTATTTTATCATTTTCAAATAGTCTAACTAACTAACATCTACTTAAATCATTTCCGAAGATCATCATCATCACGTAACGCTACAAACCTGGGTGGGTCTTGGCTGACTGTACAACTTTTTTCCAATTTGTTCGGTCTTCCATCAACCTAGGGTCAAATGGAATGTTCATTTTCCGGAGATATGCTTGGATGTTATCTCTCCATCGCATTCTGGGACGTGCGAGTGGTCTTTTGCCTGTGGGAATCTCTTCCCATACCAGTTTTACAAGTCTATCGTTATGCAGTCTGTGCACGTGGCCTGCCCATCTTAGTCGCTGTGATTTAATTTCTTGGACAATATCGGCGTCATTGTAGAGTGCTTTTAATTCGATATTGGTTCTGATCTTATACTGGTTTGTGGTGATGTCATGGCGAGGTCCGAACATTTTTCTAAGTATTTTTCGTTCAAAGCGTCTGAGCTTTTTTTCGTTTGCTTTGGTCATGGTCCACGTTTCGAATCCGTATGTTATTACAGGTCTGACGATGGATTTATAGATTTTGATCTGTGAACTTTTTGTAAGATTTTTTGATTTTATGAGCTTATCCAGTGCGAACAGACAGCGGTTTGCAGATTGGATTCTGTCTTTTATTTCTTCAGTAACGTCGTTGTCAGCTGTGATTACGGCCCCCAGATACTTAAAAGGTTGTACTCTTTCAAAATTGAAGGTGTTGATCGTCACACTTTGTCCTATTCTGTCTCTTCGTGTCGTTCTATTTATACACATATATTTCGTCTTCTCTTCATTAATCTTCAGACCTACTTCACTTGTTGCTCCTTCCACCTTATTGAAGATGTCTTGTCTGGATAGGATGGAGTCTCCAACGAGATATATGTCATCTGCATATGCGAGTAATAGCTTGAGACCTTGAACCAATAGCAATTCTGTTTTTATTTCGGCCGACCTTATGGCTTTCTCTAGTACAAGGTTAAAAAGTAGTAGAGATAACGCATCACCCTGTTTGAGTCCAGTGTTGATTTCAAAGCTGCCAGACAGTTTATTATTTCCACCCTCCATACAGACTTTGGTCATCCGAATGAGTTTCTTTGGTATTGAGAGATTCCATACTTGGCTTCTTTCTACGCTATCATATGCCTGTCGAAAGTCTATGAAAAGATTGTGTATGGGTCTGTTATACTCCCAACCCTTTTCTAGAAGTTGTCTCAGCGTGAATAGTTGATCTATTGTTGATCTGTTTGCCCTAAAACCGGCTTGATATTCGCCTAGGACATTTTCAGCATAAGAGATTAGTCTACTAAGAATGATGTTTGAGAGGGTTTTATATGCCGTGTTTAGGATTGAAATTCCTCTATAATTCGCACATTTTATTTTTTCCCCTTTTTTGTGGATGGGCACTATTATGTTTTCCTTTCATCGTGCTGGTATCCTTTCTTCTAACCATATGTGCGTTATTAGCTGGTGGATTTGACGATGTAGTGCGTCTCCCCCATATTTCAGAAGTTCTGCTGGTATATCGTCCGTACCCGGAGCTTTGTGATTTTTCAGCTTATTTAAGGCCTTTTGAGTTTCTTCAATGGAGGGATTTTTGACGGGCATGTCCGCTGTGATATAGATCTCTTCTTTGTGCTGTTTTTCCTGTATGATATTTAGAAGGTCCCTAAAATACTTTTTCCATTCTTCAGTTACTTCTTTACCGTCGATTATTATACGGCATTGATTGTCTCTCAGGGTATGGATGGAATTGGTTCTATATCCTCTTTTCTCAGAGGAAATTGCTTTATAGAATTCTCTGGAGCCTGGTTTGGTCGAAAGTCTATGAAAAGATTGTGTATGGGTCTGTTATACTCCCAACCCTTTTCTAGAAGTTGTCTCAGCGTGAATAGTTGATCTATTGTTGATCTGTTTGCCCTAAAACCGGCTTGATATTCGCCTAGGACATTTTCAGCATAAGAGATTAGTCTACTAAGAATGATGTTTGAGAGGGTTTTATATGCCGTGTTTAGGATTGAAATTCCTCTATAATTCGCACATTTTATTTTTTCCCCTTTTTTGTGGATGGGCACTATTATGTTTTCCTTTCATCGTGCTGGTATCCTTTCTTCTAACCATATGTGCGTTATTAGCTGGTGGATTTGACGATGTAGTGCGTCTCCCCCATATTTCAGAAGTTCTGCTGGTATATCGTCCGTACCCGGAGCTTTGTGATTTTTCAGCTTATTTAAGGCCTTTTGAGTTTCTTCAATGGAGGGATTTTTGACGGGCATGTCCGCTGTGATATAGATCTCTTCTTTGTGCTGTTTTTCCTGTATGATATTTAGAAGGTCCCTAAAATACTTTTTCCATTCTTCAGTTACTTCTTTACCGTCGATTATTATACGGCATTGATTGTCTCTCAGGGTATGGATGGAATTGGTTCTATATCCTCTTTTCTCAGAGGAAATTGCTTTATAGAATTCTCTGGAGCCTGGTTTGGACCGGTCTCTCCATAGCTTCATATTTTTGTTGTTCATAGTTTCTTTTCTTTGTGCGTATTATTTTTCTTGTTTCTTTTCGACAGTCGTCATATTCCTTTTTACTTTGGTCTGTTTGCAGTTGTATCCAAGTCTTCCTTACTGTTTGTCTTTTTTTCAGCTGTTTCCGACATTCCTCGTCATACCATGTTTTTGCCCTCTTCTGCCTACTCCTTCCAAAGATCTTGTCCGCTGTCTTGGTTATTATTTCGGCAGTCGTTTCCCATAGCTGTTCTATACCATTGTATTCTCTTTCAGAGTTCAAGATTTGTTCGAGTTGTTCTCTATAGTTTTGTTGTTTCTCTGTATTTCGTCCATGTTCCATTGTGGGTTTATTGTTGTTTTATTGTATTTGTGGCTAGATATTCTGGATTTGACTTTTGCTCTAACTAAGTAATGATCTGTGTCTCCGTTTATTCCTCTCAGGCTTCTTACTTCTATAATATTGTTTCCATGACGGGCATCTACAATGATGTGGTCAATTTGGTTGTGCGTAATATGGTCGTTTTAGACCCAGGTTTGCTTATGGATGTCTTTATGCGGAAACATGGTTGACTTTATTAGCATATTATTAGCTGCTGCAGTTTCTGTGAGTCTTAAGCCATTGTCGTTGGATATATTGTGGAGGCTGTGTTTACCTATTGTGGGGTATAGGCTAGGCTCTTTGCCTATTTTAGCATTAAAGTCCCCGCAGAGTATGCGCATATCTTGTTTGGGCATCGTATCTATCTCTCTTTCTAGGGCATCGTAGAAGTCATCCTTGATATCTTTATCCTTCTCTTCCGTTGGTGCATGAGCAGAGATAATCGAAATGTTGTATCGTTCTCCCTTCATTCGTATGTAGCATATCCTTTCGTTTATAGGTTTGAAATTTAGTATATTCTGTACTAGGCTGTCTCTAATCACAAAGCCCGTTCCAAATTCATGTCTTCCGTTTTTGTTACCGCTGAAGAAGATGGTGGATTTATTTATTTTTATATTTCCATCGTCTGGCCATCTTATTTCTTGGACTGCTGTTATATCCATTCCTATGTTTTCCAGTTGCTCCACAGAATTTATAGCAGCTGCAGGTCTGTACCAACTTTGGACATTCCAAGTTCCGATATTCATAGTCCTTTTACATTGCATTTGTCGTTTTTTGTGTTTATCTGTCCGGTTCCGAGGCAAAGTTTCAGTTTTCATAACTAGTTTATTTTTCCGAGGGTGAGTAGTTAACCCTCCGCTCAACCCTCCTCTTTTATTCGGGCTTGGGACCGGCTGCATTAAGGTGATTTCCGAGCTACTCAATCCACCCGTTCCTCACCCTACCCCAGGCAGAGTTAGATTTCTGAAGATAATAGAATAAATTTTAGTCAAAAGGTTTGACAAAAATATATGCGGACAAATACTCCGAGCGCCAGCCGCATTATCCAGATTATAAGCGCCAGCCGGGGAAGGTTAAAATTGATTTCGCGCGCGTAACTGACATTCAAAAAGCGCCGGTAGTTTCAAGTGTTGTTTCTGAAAGAAGAATTGATTTAACAGTTAATCTTCGACTGTTGTTGTGTTCAGTTGTATTGTTTTGTTATCACGTTCGGCTTACTCAATTGTGTTTGTTTGTTATTGTTTTTGTTTTGGAGTGTTGTAGATAGGGTAAGAGCACCAGTTATTGGCCTCTTAAGGAGAGCATGTCGATATATCTATGAAATGTTTTGTCACTGTGGCCTATTGTAACTATTTTTAACACCATGGATTTTTATTATTATTTCTACATATTGCAAAATTTTATTACGTTAATATTTCATGTGTGAAAATATTTTATATGTGTTCTTTTGTAAACGTGCAAATGAACCAGTTATTGGCCGCCCTGTTCCAGTTATTGACACCATATGTGTTAGTGATTGGCCATCATTTTTTAAAGAGATATTTTACCAAATAATTCGTAAGTTAAAATAGATAGATAGGTAGGTGTTTGGGTAAGCAAGGATTTTGTTATGAGTGTGGACACAAAAAAAAAACACGTGTCAAAGTAAACTTTTATTTTTTATTTTGGCAAGATTCGCAAACATATACTTGATCTGTGTCGCCATAGAATCTTGTTATGCAAGTTACATGATATGTTCTAAGATGCATTTGACATCTAATGCCTTCTTTACACTCTGTAATATTTAGTACACATAGATAACAAAGGTAAATGCTGAAAAGATTTGTTTCAATATTTGGTAATCATCAGATTGAGTTTTACAATTATTTTGACATAGCTCTTTAATTTTGTCATTGCCAACTATTTCACAAAATTGTTTATAAGAAATTGTTGTATTTGGATCAATAAGTGTTGGTAAATCATTGTGCTCATCCAGATTATCTTCAGTTTCAAATTCTTTCCCAAGATATTTTGAATAGTCAAGAGCAGAAGAATTCCAAGGAAATATACCGCATGCCCTAAACCCACTTCTGATAACATCTGAATTTAACCTATCTATAGCAGATTTTAAAACAGGGGCAAACTGTACTTTCTTTAACACTTTTTGGGGGTTGTCTCTCCTAAACTGAAGCACAGCTTTGTTCGAAAAAGTTTTTAGAGGCTTAAATGCAGCCACATACGCTGGTTGCAATAATCTCGTGGCATTAGGATATAACGCTACCAAAATAATTTTTAAATCTGTACAAAGTTGACTTGTCTGTACAGTTAAATGAGTTTTATGCCCATCAACAAAAAGTATCACCGGACGTGTAATATTATTTCGATCTAAATAAGGGTTAAATATATTTCCAATATATTCATAAAAGTTTTTGTTGTCCATCCAACCATTTTCAGTTAAACCAATACCCCACGAATTCAGCACAGCACTTAGTATATCATTTGGCAATCTTTTATGGGGATAAATTATCATAGGAGGTAAAATATTGCCTATTGCAGAAAATGTGAATATAACAGTTAAGTAAACCTTTGGGTTATGTTCAATTTCATAGACGTTTCTTCAGAACCCTTCATAGCCAAAACCTTTTTATTTTTGGGACATAGATAAAAACATGTCTCGTCACCATTGAAGATTCTTGTTGGGTCTTGAAGAACGTCTGAAATTCCTTTTTTATTTAGATAAGATTTTATGTTGTCAAACCATTTGGTGATATCCCTTTGGTTAATGTTTGAACTTGCTGATGTCACTCCCTCTGAAGTCCTTAGCGAAATGTTGGGATTGCGCTTTAGAAATGCTGATAGCCATGTTCTACCTGGTCTATTTTCAACAAATGGATTAACTCTAGGGTTACTCTCTAAAAATTATTTAACGGAGTCCTTAATGTCGTCAACACGAATAGATAATCCTCGATTTTGGCAATGAAAAATCCAGAGTTTCAGTTGTTCCTCTTCATCCTTCAAAAGAAATGGATCTGGTCCATGGGTTATTTTGTAATGAAATTTTTCACTTTTTCAGTAACTTATAGTGGCTCTGGGAATATTAAAAATTCTTGAGGCTTCTCGCTCACTCATTTTTAATTAACTCTAACGCTTTCGACTCTACGTCTCTAACGACTCTAACATCGTCTTCCGAATACTTTTTTTTTATAATTGTTTTCAGTTTTAGATCGTTTTGGCATATTTTCTAAAACAATTTATAATAATTAGTTATTGACCACATATAAAATACTAGTTATTAACATATGTCAATCACTAGATTCTTACAAAATCTAATGTTTCAGTTATTGGCTATCTAGGCCAATAACTGATACATTGATAATTTCATGCATTAGTAGTTGGCCACCTTAAAATTTACGTTATTTGTATAAATAACGTTATATTCGTTTGGAATTGCAGTTTGGAACAGGACATAGACTATATTCTCACAAAAACATAAAATATAAAGTAGAAAGTAAATTGCAGTATATAGTACTTACCGACCAACACAAGTTTCTATAGGTAAATAACAAAATTTCGGTTGCAAACTAGCGGCACAGAACAGTGTCTCATTCAACATCGAATACTGACTAAAATTTAATGGTTACCTTGAAACTAGATGTGTCATACTCTAGGAGACATGTTGCCAAACTTAAAAAAAGTGAATTAACAAAATACCAACAACTGTTGCATTTACCCTACGACTAAACTGGTTACAAGTTTATACCAGATTTGTTTATTCATAATATTGCAAATTTAACCTTGGACCATGACCTACATCTGCGAGAACTGCTTTACAGAATTCGCCGAAACCGACAAATATAATAAATTACATTGTACTGTACCTACGCTGTTAAGGAGCGCTCCCAGGTATACAAATTAGTTCACTGCTTTGCTACGTCGTTTTCTATAACAAGTGGTCGTAGGATGCGTGCTTGTTTTCATATATTTCTTTTTGTTGGTGTTTATTATTAAACCCATTTTTGTAGTTGATTCTTTTAATGCTACATATGCCTCTCGTACAGCGTTTTGCGTTCTTCCAACAATATTGATATCATCAGCATAGGCAAGGATTTGCACTGATTTGTTATATATTGAAGGAATGGTTGTGATTTGTAACATACGTATTACTTTTTCCGGAGTCAGATTGAACAGTATACAGGAGAGATTTACCAACTGATTTAGTATTCCTAGCTCTTTCATTATTTTAAACATTTCTCTTCTATTTACAAAGTCGTAGGCTGCTTTGTAATATATTCCAGTGCATCTTCCAGTGTTCTTTATAAAATTTGTTCTAGGGTTTGATGAATTGTCCATTTACCACCTCTGAAAGCAGCCTGGTAATTTCTTACTATCCGTTCTGCATATGGTGCCATTCGGTAACATAGTACTGGGAAAAATATTTTATACGCTGAATTTGGAAGCGTAATTCATCTGTGGTTAGAGCATTCAAAGATATCTCCTTTTTGTGAATGGTGCAAAGTATTCCAATATTCCAATCATTGGGGAGGGATTCCTAGGTCCATATCACAGACCATATTACATATACCTATATTATATAGTTGACCTGGGAGATTATCTATTCCGGGTGATTTGTTTCTGGCTAATTTCTTAACTGCAACTTTAACTTAAAGAATTGTTGCTGGTTCCTCTTCGTTTCGTCTGTTTCCCTAACTTTATCCACCCATATATTCAATACATCTTTCCTTGTTGTTAATAGGTCACCATTATGACTTCTGCATTGCCTTGTGGTTACCTTGAATTATTTTCTGTTGCTGTTAACTTTCTTATAGAATGCTCTGAATTCTTTCTCTCTGTTGGAGTTTTCTATATACTTAAGCTCCTTTTTAAGTGATTTCATTTTTTGTTCTTCTGTTTCGTTTTTTTTTTCTCTTTGTTTGGTAATTCTCTACAGTTGTTCTAGTTCGTAGAATTCGTATCTTTCTGTAGGTTTAGTTTTTTTCTTTTGTTGCATTCTTGCATTCATCGTTATACCAATTATTTTTGAGGGCACAAATTTCTGTTCTTGTTCATCATTGGCTGCTACTTCAATGCTCGAGAGGTTTTTAGGTATCGTAAGATACCGAGAACATTTAAATGGATCATATCCAAATACGGGCCTTACTTTAGTGTCTCCATGCATTCTTCATTGATATATATAAAAGTGCTTTGTGCATATTTGCTCAAGTCTGCTTATTGTAAAACAAAAAAAGGTGATGATTGATGCTGAAACAGAAACAAATAGCCAATCCCTCGAAACAAAAAAGAAGGGAAAACTTCGGCTACGTTTTCGTTTATAATCAACGCCTTGGGTTTTTTTTTGTAATTTATTCAGACAAACCAAGTAAAGCCATGAAGTATTACATTCTTTACACCTCGTACAATATAACTCGACAGCATAATATTCTCTCATTTCACACTTGCGCCCCTGAACGTGAAATGTATGACTACTTTATTTGAAAGTTAACATTCGCAGGAAGAAATTTGAAATGCAAATCTCGATGTCCCATGTTCTCTGTGGATTAACCTCGTCCAAAATTTAATATACTTTGATTTATATTGTTCGGATATGGCAGAAATCAAATTTTACGTTCACGTCGACTCTTTTAAGAAAGTAATAATTGGTAGGAAATAGGATTAGGTTATGTAAATAATTTTATTGTATGTATACGTAATTTCGAAATGTAATAATGCTCGATATGTTGATACTTTTATTTACCTATCGGAAAATTCTAGCATTTCCGTCATGAGCCGTTTTTTGTGTGGAATTTTGTTACCCTAACTCGATTTGTTTGAAAATTTAGATTTATATAGTATTTATCACATTCTTTAAAGTCTACACTGTGCTAAAGTGCACTTTAAAATGTAATTCATTGTCAAAAGGACATTAGGAAAGGATATTAAACAGAAAAGTCAAATTGTTAAGATAATATAGTGAAGATTTACGAATACCTGACCTTATGTAAACAACACAATGCACGTATTTAAAGCGAAATTTTGTAACATTATAAACGTAACATGTTTGTTATTTTTCTTTTGATAACTATTTTATTTAAATTTCTTTTGATTTTATTAATTTATTCCCTTTATCTTTTATTTTAATATTTTTATTCTTAAAATAGTTGGTGCCCAATTCCTCATTCAATTCTTTAATCAACTAAATATCCTATTCCTGTATTTGACTTCAGTCTGTTCTATGCGGCAGATATGGAACGTATAAATTTCTCTACCTCACTATAGTCGACAAACGTTATTAGTCAGTTGACAACTCTGCTCTGTCATTGCCACAATTCTGTAGAGGTGGATCATATTTTTGTTTCGTATTGTGTTTGGCTTATTTAGGGTGGTGATTTGATTGAAAATAATTTTCCATATTAAATCTTCTTTCGATTTTTCCGCCTAATTTTTGTCCACCTTTTTGGGCGAAGAATTTCACAGAACATGGTCGACCATGAAATATTAACTGCAGCCGCTATTTTCCTATATTAAAAATAGAGAATTTGATAAATCTCAAATATGTAAACACGCATGGGATAATGAACATAGGGTTCAATGGAATGATTCAAATATAGTCCTAAAAGAAACGGATGGTAAAAAGAGAAAAATCAAAGAAGCGGCTCTAATTATGCTAAATGAGACCAATTGTGTCGCGAATTCCTCGACAGAATGTAGTAGGATCTGGTTACCCATATTGAAAGACGAAGTTATTAAAAAGAAAATACCAGTATTGGTAAGCCAGTAACATATAGAGAATACATCATTTATGTTTTTTAAATAACAAACATATAAAATCGGAATTTGGTGTTTATTGAAGGTAAACTAAATGCACGATCAAATACTTACCATGTCGGGATAGCATTATGAGGTTTTTTCCTGGATTTTACCTCATAATTTACTATGGAATCACTAACAGCAGAATTTTACTGTTATCATGGCATGTATTTGTCTTTTTAAAGACGAATTACATGTTATGATCTTTTCTGACGGATATTCTCAAGTTAAAGTTGATTTCATGTAATCGAATGAACTATCTTATAAGTAAAGTCGTCCCAGGAACGCAACTCAACAATATTGGCAATATCATTTTAAAGTCGTCTACTTTAAAATGTATAATGTATGTCTGAATTGTCAATATAGATGAGTCAGATAAAATTAAATTATTAGAAGAATTTTTCACTAAGTAACAAAAAACAAAATTTGTTTAATTTACTAATGTTTGTATTTTGAGAACGATTTCCGAAGTGGAAATTGAAACGTCAATAAACGTATTTTAACCTTTAATTGTGGCTTATTCCCATTTAAATAGCAATTAATTTAAAATGCCACAAGAAAATAGCTTCAGAACAATACAACTAGAGTATTAAGATGCTACGTGTTCTCTGTCCTGTTGTATGGAGTTGAGACCTGGACAATTACAGAGGCGACAGAGAAAAAACTCAATAACTTTGAAATGGAAAATGCAATGGAATATATATATATATATATATATATATATATATATATATATATATATATATATATATGTATAAATGATTAGGTTATCAGTGTATTACATTAGTACGAAAGGGCCGGCAAATTTGTTTAGGTGCACGAATAAATTAAAGAGTTGAACTCTATACAGATCCTTATGGGACAGCCTAATTTTAACAAAGAGATTGAAGGCTTACCGTTGGCAATATGTTTAAATGTTCTTTGGGTTAGAATTTTTTTTAAAATGAAAGAATGAATCTAGATTGTAGTTTTTGGATTGTTAGTTATTGGATTTCTAGAGACTGAATCAAAAGCCCCTTCAATGTCAAATATAGTTGCTACAATATTCGACACGAAGACAAGGCAAATTTGTTAACTAAAATTTAAAGATTAAAAAATGTGCGAAATTGCAATGCTAAGATTAGGTTTTAAATGAAATGGATAGAAGAGACAATAGTTTAAAAGCAGTACAATTTCTGGTTAGGATTTACCCCGCTACAACTGCAACTATTACTATGATGAAAGTTTTTATAGTAAACATTAATTTTATAATTGAAGTGCATTTCCCTAACAATAGAATTTTAAATTTATTTTACGTCAGACAAAGCTTATATTGTCCCCGTTAAGTGATTAGCTCTAATTGTTTTCTTTCTTTCTGTATACATGTGTCAATCATCAACTATACATATCCGAAAAGTCTAAGCATATTTTAATAGATAGATTTATTTGTTCTGAAACAACAACAAAAATTGCATTATCTAAATTAGTTTCAGAACAAATAAATCTTTAAAAAAATTTCCTATGGGGCTCCATTCAGATATTCTCTTTATCCATCTGCTGTCATTAGTTCTTCTTACATGTCCATACCACTTTAGTCTTTTTTGTTCTATTTATGTTAGTATGTCTGTTTCTATTTATGTTCTTTGCTTTATTTCGTCATTACCTCTCCTATCCATTCTTGTTACTCTGCAGCATCTTCGCAGGCATTCCATCTCTGTTGCTACTATCTTACTGCTGTTTTTCTTGTTTATGATCCAATTTTCAGCCCCATATGTCATAATAATTCGCACTAATGTTTTATAAATCTGTGTTTTTGTCTTGATATTTAGGTGTCTATCACACCATACTAAGTTAAGTTGTCGGATTGCTGCTCTTGTTTGTCCTAATCTTTGTGTAATTTCTTCCTCTGTTGTTGCCTTTTTCGTGATTATAAACCCCAAGTATTTGAATTTATCCTTTCCTTTGATTGTTACGTTGTCATCAATCTGTAGATCTTCTATTTCTTCTTCACTTGTATATAGGTCCTCTGTTCTCTAGAGGTTAATATCTAGACCGCAAATGTAACAGAAGCAATCTGGCGAGTTATAACAACAACACGTGAACTGCCACGAGTGAAGAGCTGATGTGAACTGTAGAACAGTATAAGAGGCTCACTGCTTGTTAATGGCGGGGAAGGAGACAGCGCAACATAAGTGCTAATATAAAGGTGGGTGTGGGTACACATATGCGAGCCAAACGGTAAACGTACCGTACGCGTACAGATCCTTGAAAAATATTCTACATCGTACTGATCGCATACTTATCTCGATCCATGGAAAGCGACAAACCAAAAACGAACACACATGTGCGAAATGATTCATTTTATTTATAATTTGGGTACTGATTTATGTTTCTGTTTTTGCTTGTTTAACAAAAATAAAAATATGTACAATAATCAGATTACTGTTTTCTCACGTCTCTCTAGGAAGAAACACGTCATTCACACAATGTCGATTTGATGAGACAATAAAAATGTTCGCTGCGTCTAGTAAGCGCCGTCCAAACTGAAAGACGAGCTTCCTTTGAAGTCGTGGAATAAACCGCAATAATTTGCGACGAGTCACGATGAAACAGTACGCAAGCGGTTTTTTCTGCCGTACACATTAACGAATATAGCGTTCGCATACCGTATGCATACCGTTTGGCTCGTATATGTGTACCGACGTATATACTGCTGGTTTCTCCTTATTACTCTTTATTATATCATTTTGTGAAATAACTGTACGTGATGGAATTTTTTCACTATTTTTCACTATTTTTTCCAAAATCAGCGTTGAAAACATTATAAAAATCACTAATCAAATTTTAAACAATTTTTTGCTCGTAGACCTGTGTTATCAACCGTATCATAAAAGCAGTATTATCAATAATTTTCAGACCGAATATAAAGGTTTAATATATTCGATACATACAAGCCAAGTTTTTTTTATTCTTCTTCGAGTACACTTCTGTTCTGTTTTAGGCTCTGTCCAGCCCAATTCGTAAGAGGCTGCTAATCTTCTTTATATATAATTCCATAATATATCCTGTCTTGAGTCGACATAATTTTTTATTCATTTTGACGAGCACACACGCGTGTGAAAAATACCCGAAAAGGAGCAAATAAATCACCGATATTCATCTTTATCGCCGACAGCGCCGCGTTATAATGGCCATGAAGTGGAAGCAAAAGATTTTGCTTTGGAAAGCGGATTATACAGATTGATGAAAACCTGAGGATTTAGATTTCGCTGTTAAATATGTATTCCGGATTTGGTTTATACCAGATAATTTTTTTAAAATGTTTTTTAATATCAATCATCGCCTTAGATGTTTAGAAAGCATTATCACATTTACATTTTATTTACAAAAGAGTTATTAAAAAACTACTTAAGGAGCCTCAAGTGGAGTTTTCTTAGGTTTTTCTTATTTGTAAGATGTCCAGGAAAACATTCATTAGATTTACCATTCAATAAAAAAGTTCTTTGCTTGTGTACAGCAGCAAGTTTGATAGTAATTTTCATCCACTCGTTCAGAATTCTGACAGTGGATTGCCCATTATCGTTTCGGATGTCATCGAAAAAACCCATGTTTTTCTACAAACGTAAGAAAAGAGAAGTACTTGTTGACTCATTTGTAAAAAATATAACTATGTTTGGATAAGTTGGGACCAATAAAAAGTTGCTATTAGATAACTATTTTTTACTACTTAAGCTTTATGTTTGCTTACAATTATTTTCAAGAGCTAAAATAAAAATACAAAACATCTGATAAAGTGGAACGGATATTTGTAAAAAAGTAGTAACTCGCCAAATAAAAATAGTTTTGTTGTAAAAAACAAAATTTGCTGCAAAACATACTTAAAAAAACATTATTACACAAATTCTTAGATCTGATAAAAATTATTTGAAAAAATTATTTAAACAAAAAAAACTGAATTTTTATAAATTAGAATAGCAACCAACAGAAAATTGTAAATAATCCTTCTAGTTTGTATTTTAATAACAATTATATTGCCAACACAATTTTTTTTTACTATTTTTTATTTAATAAAAAAAAATTATTTATTATTCACAGATACTGAAAAAAAAGTAACAAGTATATGGAAAACAAAATAAAAATGTGATAATTTGGTGGTTTTATGGATGAATTATAAAGAAATAAGTTATAACTTTTACTTAGATTATTAATTTCTGATCTTTTGTTTAAATTATTATCACTCTTACTAATACGTACCATTTCCAAAAAGATCCTTTTGAATTTATTACCTTAATTACACAAAATATTAATATTATCAACATCCATAATGTGATCTGTGTCGATTACATGCCCTGTCGAAGCACAGGATGGTTTTTTTAGTTTACAATCCCTCTTATACGATTTGGAAGATTTCTCGCGGTCTGACCAACATACACAGCTTCACACTGAATACAACTAATGCTATATACCACATTGGTTTTATCTAATTTGTCTATATAATATTTAGTTTTTGAATACAAAGCTAAAATAGTTTTGATGTTTTTTGTTGCTATTTTTGTATTAGCAATAACCTTAAGTATTGGTATTAATTTAGGCGGTAATGATGGTGTATAAGGCAGTGAATAATAATAGATGTTCTGATTGTTGGATACAATCTTCTAAGATTTTGCAAAAAATGGTGTTAAGTTATTTATATTAACAATATTAGAAAAAAGCATCCTATGTAGCTTATCTGGAGGATAATAGTTTATCCTCCAGATAGTAATTAAAATGGTTTTTAACAATTGAAGATGTTCCTGTAGGTAAACTGAACGAGAAAGCATTAAAACACATTTTTCTAATCCTGTTATTAGGGTTCATTTTCTCGTTTTCATCTTGTTTGAATGACGTGAGTATTAGCTTATTAATCTATTGCTACACATGGGTTTTCTGAACCATTTGGTTTTTACCAAGTAATGTATAGTATGTAGGTTGATAAAGACTACATTTTAAAATTATTCTAAAATATACAGGGTGTCACAATAAAGCGCGGCGTTTCAAAGTTTTATGTTTTCTTATGGAACAGAAAACATAAACCGTAAAACATAAAATACAGAACCCTGTATTTTATTGGATTTTCTAATTGTCTGCAAAAAATAAGGTATAGTTTTATAAGATTTCCCCATACCTAGGTATAGGGGGTTCTGAGTAATGTCGAATTTTCTTAAAATGTATAACTTTAAACGAGGACTCATTCTTAATTTATTTAAGCAATTCTAATAAAATTACTCATACATCTAAATAGCTGGATATTGGTCGAATGTATTTCATGATTAATTATTAAACATTTATTTACAGGGTGTTCAAAATTTGTAGTTTCATTATTGGATTATTCAATGTGTAATATAAGAGTTATTTTAAATAGAACAGCCTGTATATTAATGAACTATTAAATTATTAAAAATTATCTCTTTCGAATGACATATGGATGTCCTATAACTAGGACTGATAGTTTTGCCGTAATTTAAAATTTTGTTAAACGGAAATCGATTTCAAATATTTATAATTGTTACTTTCGATTTTTAAACCCATCATATTGACATACTGTTATAAACGAAACCAGTGTAGTTGTAAATACATTTTTTGTAAATAAATTAAAATTTTTATGTCTTTGGATTTGTATTCGTTGGGAATAGGATAATTATTATTAAAATATGACGAAAAGAAAGATGCCAACACTCTGTATAAATGAATTATTTTATTAAAAAAATTTTCCACTTTCGAATGGTATATGGATGTCCTATAACTAGGATTGATAAATTTTGCGTAATTTAAAATTTTCTTTTCGATTTCAAAATATTTATAGTTGTTACTCTCGATTTTTAAACCCATAATTTTGACATATTTGGTATAAATGAAACCAATGCAGTGGTACACAAATGTGCATACCTACTTTATACTTTAACTTGCTGATACACAACGAATCAGAAAGAATTTTAATAAAACAAACAATACAAAATAAACATAAATAATACAAAATAAACCACAACTTACTACATTATAAGCAAAAAAAATTTAAGCAACTATAACAAATTTTCTCTTACAGCGAAATAGTTGGGTAATGGTTAAATTTATTCCATTATTGATTATTAAACATTTATTTACAGGGTGTTAAAACTTAGTTTCAATTTTGGATTATTCAATATCTAATATGAGGCTTATTCTGGAGTATTCTATTTTTTTGCACTTTGATTTTTGTATATCATTTTAAGTTTTTAAATACATTTGATTTACTTATATTGTTACTTATTACTTACAAATTAGTATACTCGTTTTCATCGTTCTTGGCGTGTGCCTGAAATAAGCTACTACGGAATTTTTAATATTCGTCTCTCTCTGATACACAGATGCGTAATTCAATTGTGCGAGTCATGTTCGTCATGGTAAAGTGCGATGAGAAGGGAATGAAGAGACCACTCACGTCTCCCAGTATTGTAGCAATAACACCGATGCGTTTGGCCGATACGGTGTCGGTGATAAGTTCGGCCTCTTTACGAATACAGATAGCTGGCAGTGACGTGTTTTTTTTTTAACATGTTACCCTGATCTGTGCAGGTTTGAAGTAGCTGCTGTAATAGTTTTTATAAGTAAACAGTTTTTAATTAATTAATAGTTTGAGCTCTTACTGTGTGGAATTCCATTATATAAAATAATACTCTCGACACCTTTAAAATTCTAGTTTATTAGAAATTAACTCTCTCTCTTCCAAAACCAATTGCAATAGTGACTTGTGGCATTGTTCTTGAATGAGCTGGCTAATAGGTTTTTAATTGTAGCAATTACCATTGATATTTTATGTTGTTTTAGTCGATTTTAGTCAGTCATTGTTGGAATTTGTTCCGAACAGTTTTACTTATTATGTTTTGTTGTGAATAACTAATTGTTCTATTTAATAAAAAAAATGCCGGGAAAAACGATAACAGGAGAAATGCGACAATGTGTAGTTCATTTATTGGAGTATTTTAAAAAAGAAAAAGAAAACAACGGACCTTTGCTTTCGTTATCATCGGTACATGAACGAGTAGCGGACGCTTTGAAAATCAATCTTTGCATAGTGACAAGAATAAAGAGTGAATACAAGACAGGGGCAGCTCTTACTATACGAGGAGAGCCACGTAATGTAAAAAAAAAGACTAATGATGTCAGCGATACTATAAAAGGAGAGATTAGAAATGTACTGTATGGCATGAAAACAAAAGGAGAGCACGTTACAATTAAAGTTCTAAATACACATTTAAGAAACAAGCATCTCTATGACGGTTCTGATACAAGTTTGTGGCGTCTTATGAAAAATTGTGGGTTTTTATACAAACTAGAAAATAGTAGACGAGTGCTTTGTGAGAAACCATGTATTGTCTCCAAACGACATATGTATTTTTTGAGGCATTATATGAGAAATTTTTTAAGTCCAAGCCCACTTCAGTTCGTTTTTTTAGATGAAACATGGATATTCCTAAAACGGGCATATAAACGTACTTGGCAAGATGACTGTGTGAAAAGCATCAGAAAAGGACACGAAAATACAGGTAAACGCTTTGTTGGTTTACATGCGGAAGTAGGCAAGGATTTATTAAAGATGCTGGATTACTGTTTTCTACGAAATCGAAGAGTGCATACTATCATGATTCTATGGATAAAGAGTCTTTTAAAAAGTGGGTCTCCGAAAAGCTGATACCAATGTTGGAGGAACCATCTCTAATTATTATGGATAATACCTCATACCATAGCTCTTTAATAGAAAAGTTACCGAATGCCAGTTGGAAAAAATCGGACTTACAAGAATGGTTACGATCGAAAAAAATAATTTTTGACGACGATTCGGGCAAGACAGAGCTATTGAGTCTTTGTCGCCACAATAAACCACAAAATACCAGGCACGTTATAGACGAGCTACTCCAAGAACATGGGCATCAGGTTTTGAGATTGCCTCCATATCACTGTCAATATAATCCGATTGAGTTGGTCTGGGGCATTTCTAAACAATACTATGATCGTCATATTGGAGAACATGGACGTGGATATGAAACAGTGAAAAAAGTTTCGGGTGATGCATTAGCTGAGGCAACACCTGCAGTGTGGGCGAGTTGTGTTAACGATACTGAAAAATTAATTCAGGACGACTGGGCAAAAGTAGTCACATGTGATGAAAATGAAAGTAGGATTATCATCGATTTGGCGGAAGATTCCAATGATGAAGACAGTTCGAGTGAAGACGCTGACTGATTAGCTAATTAATCAAGGTCAGTACTTTGTAACAGTTCAGAATTCGCTACAGTGCTTAAAACTTAAAAAATCTGTATCATTTTTTAATTAAAGTGGGATAAATAATTAACACTTTTTTGGGTATATTTCAAAATCCTTTTAAAATGTACTTTTCGTTATATCCTGTCCTATTGTACTGCAAGCTAGAAAAATACTTCTTCGCAATTTATACGTATATTCCGTTATCATTATATTTATATAATATAAACTATTATTTCGTTTGACATGCTACATTTTGCTCCGCCACTGGAGGAGGTAAACAAATCGAGCTTAGACAAGGAAAGACAGATGAAACAACTTATTGCAAGTGTTTTTACACGCACACGCCAAGAACGATGAAAACGATTATATAAATAAGAATACATTAGGACACGCGCGAGTGCGCGATTCGGCTATCGGGAGAGAAAAAGGACCACTAGTGCCGATCACGTGCTAGCGCGTGATGTAAAAGAATTTGACAGAATTATGAAACTCTTTAAGATAATGATAATAATAGCTTAAAAACACAATATTAAAAAATTATGACTGTTTTAAATTTCAAAAAAAAATGGCTCCTAGCCGAGTTTCATCCGCTTTGATAGGTAGAGAATGTGTTAAAGGTTTACCTTGTATTCAAGTTCTTCCGTTCACGGAATTTTTAGTTTTTTATTGACGCTTATAAAACAAAAGTATTTACTTCGTTTTTGTAGTTGTAGCAATCTGCTGATTCAGCTGTTGATTCATCTGGTGTGTCTTTATTTTGCTGTGTAAACACATTTCGTCATAATGTCAGGACATTGATTAATTACGTTATTAAATAGACTTCTCGGTTATTTGACATCCAAGAGAATTAAATTTTTCTCAGACATAAACTTCGAATCTCGATCATTGCGTTTTGTTCTGTTTACTGCCGTAAACGCAATACTTTAAACTAATTGCGGGAAGTATTGTATTTGTAACAATATAATTCATGTCATGCATGACTCAATGTATAACTTCTTCCAAATAAAGACGTTTTGGCACGTTTTTAAAAGACATTATATACATACAAACCAAACAAGCATCTGTGGTTACTAGCACTCTTTCTATTAACAGACTTAATAATTTAATATCGTTATGAAATGAAAAGAATATACTAATTTGAGTACACATTATTAATGTAAACGAAAACTTATTTTATAAACTAGATCCAATGTATTATTTTTATTATTATAAGTAACAATATAATATTCTATTGTTACATTGTAAAGTAACAAGCAAAGAAAGACATTTTCTTTCAAAATTCAAAATTTCCGAGAATTCATGAAAGACACCTGATTTCGGCTATTTTTGACCACTTACGACTCGTGATTTATGATTTATAGTTACATTTAATATTTGCCAGACTATAGGAGCGTAAAGTCGTATTTTATCGTCCGGTATGAAAAATGCACGTTTTCGCATTTCAACATATAAAATTAACTCTATATAGACACTCTCATAGACGTTCTTATAGACGCGATCGTGCCTAAATAAATGTGACGCACTGTTATCTACTATTAAAATTTACTCAAAAAATATTGTAGTCAGCAAAAAAATACATCAAAATGGTATTTTTGGTAATGTTTTTGATTAAAATCGACGCTCAGTGGCATCTTAAACGGAGTGTTTGAGACTTCAAACTATATAGTGGACATTCTGTAGAGCTTAACTTTAACTTTTATCGTTTAAGAACCTTCCTAAACTCTACGACAATGTCTCCTATCTGTGTTCGATCTTAGTTCGCTATTCTCGAGAACACACAATTTATTTCGCCCTTCAGACATCTATTGAAAATTTACTTTATAAACTCTATATATATTTTTGTTTATTTCAGGGATTTACTGCAGAAACATCGGCCAACGCTACAGTTCTCACAATCACTGCTTTCACAGTGGAACGATACGTGGCTATCTGTCATCCTTTTCTGTCGCACACTCTCTCGAAGCTAAACAGAGCGATCAAGTATATCATCTTCATCTGGGCAGTGGCGATGTGTCTGGCTGTGCCGCAAGCTATGGCGTTGGGGATTGTCTGCGAGAAATTTAACGGTAAGTTAATATGCCACAGTACAATAAAAAATCAAAAAAAGAAAAAATAGACAAATTACAGCATTATGTGCATATATCGGGTCTTTAATTAAGTGATTCTTGTATATAAATTACAATAAATCTCAAAGTGTGTATGAGATATTATCAAAAATTTATATTCGTTAAAAAATCCTCTTGATGTCAATATGGAATATAACATTGTTCAAATATCTGCCGCGGCTTCGCTGGGTGGCGCAAAATGTCCAATTTTTCATAACTCTGGCGCATAAATCAGGCTAAAATTAAATGATACTGTCATCGCCAGTTAACTTGGCGGTGCGCACAAACCCAAAATTGCTTAGTGGCTTAGGTGGTGGTCTTAAGTATCCTCCCAGTTATCAGGTGCGTAACACTTAAGTGATTTGCAGCTATTATTTTTCAGACTTCTTATTATTTCGGATAGTTAAGTGTATTTGTGACAATTTCTAACGATGGCGTTGAAAAATAGTAGAAAGAATAATTCTGTTATCAGTGGACAATCTCGGGAGATTATATTTAATGTGTTTAATTATTTCAAAAATATTAAACTCGAAGCAGAGACCCTAAAAACTGTGAAAGAAAATACAGCTAAAGCAACAGGTAAGTTTGTACTTACAATAAATTAATTTTAATTAGACGACTTCTAAATAATAACAAAACCGCACTACGGTGGTCTATTTGGACCAAAAATAACTCTATATTTTTATTTCATTTTAATTATATATTATTTTTAAAACACAATAGTTCTATTTCTATTTATAAGGCATTTTCTTCCCACTGGTGGAAATATTTTGTTTGTTTATGTCTACCTTGTATTAAATTAAAATAGATCAAAAATAGGTGACTATTTGACATACATAATAATGTTGACAGCTTACCACACTTACAAAAAATTTAAATTATTCGTTATTTTACAAAAAATGATCCAGAGTTCAGCACAATTCTATTACACATAAAATACAGAAAAATTAATCACGTGGATAGTTTCTTAGGTTTTTTGCTGATTACACACCTCACAGCAAGCTACAATATGATACATGTATATTTGCAAAATTTCGGGTTTCCCTTTTCGTACAGTATTTTCAATGCCCTCTTTTACCTATGAAAAAAAACCTATGACAAACAAACAAACCTATGATTTGTTGACAAACCTATGGCTTGTTTTTAAACCAGGAGGAGTAATTCAAATTTACCTTTAATTTTTTTTTACCTTTAATAATTTTATAATGCTATAATATTTATGGATTACCGTCGAAGGCCGTCATGATCAACCCAAAAAGAAGATATAATATATTTGCAGAATTTTCTAGCTACTTTCTTGGCTGTGAAACTTTTTAGTTTACTCCTCCTGGTTTAAAAACAAAACATAGTGGAGGATTTGGTTGATTTTGTGTCGGCATTCCAGATTATTGCATAACAGTTTGTCGAATATACGAGAGCAAATATTATCCTCCACGGGTGTAATTTCCTCAACAAAATAATTGTTTGCCTACGTTTGGAAGAGTATGTCATAATCCCACAGGTATTTCCCTCACTATAGTCGAAGTTGTTATTTCACGTAGATTTTACTAAAAGACATTCGAGACATTATAATATTTACTTATTTAGTGTAAAAACATGTAAAATGTAAATAATAATTTTGAAATAATACCAAGAGTTAATGGATTTTGGGAACAGCTTTGACCTTGAAAATGCCACAAAGAATATAACTAAATATCTCTTTTCTTACTTAGACTCTTTAAAGTCTTTTACAATATTTTAGAATCGAAGATATGTAATTATATTATTAATGTATTGGATTTTGACAAGAGCTATGCATTACGCCTATTTAGTACACAAGTTTATGTGAAATGTTCAAGGTCATAGCTGTTCCCGAAATCCATTACCTCGACCTGTATAATTTGTTTACGATTAAAAAGACATTAATAGATTACGTCAAATTCAAAAAAATATTACTTGCTAATGACATAAGTATTTGTATAATACAGTTAAATAGCAAAACAGGTCAAATATTTCTCAGTATTTAAAATTTGGTATTTAAAACCCATTAAATTCATGACTTTCTCCTAATGACTGATTATGAAAGCGGGCGTTAAATTAGTTAGGACTAGTGTAATATATTGTGTACTGTCTTTCGATATGGCAGTAAATATAGACATTTTTATACACCTACATCCTAGATAAAATAAATCACTATAGTTACTAATTCTTTTACAGGCATTTCCATCAGAACAATCGAAAGAATAACAAGCGAGGCAAAATGTTCTTTGAATAATACCGGCAGAGTCCATTTTTCCAGTCCAGGCAAAAAACGAGTCAGTAGATCAATCATAGATTTGCCGGAATACCAAATAAGCGACATTCGCAGAATAATTTACGATTTTTATAAAACAGAAAAATGTCGGGTTACGGTAAAAAAATTAAAACAAAAAATTCACAACGATTTGGATATCACAATTTCACAAACATCTTTAAGGCGACTTCTACGCAAAATGCAATTTCGTTGGAGGAAAACCGAAAACAACCGAAAAGTGCTTGTAGAAAAAAGTGCAATAAGAGCTTTGAGAATAAAATATCTGAGGCAAATCAAATATTTTCGGAGTCAAAATAGGCCAATCGTGTATGTTGACGAGACCTACTTACACAGCGGTCATACTTCTTCAAAGAACTGGACTGACGAATCAACCAAGGGGTTATTTTCAAATATTTCCAAAGGTCAACGACTAATAATAGTGCATGCCGGTGGGGATATGGGATTCATAAAAAATGGGTTATTAATCTTTAAATCAGGTTCAAAATCAGGGGATTACCACTCTGAAATGAATTCAGACAACTATGGAAAGTGGTTACAAGAACATTTATTACCTAATTTACCTGCTAACTCGGTATTAGTTTTTGATAACGCACCTTATCACAGCATTCAGTTGGAGCGGGCGCCTACATCAAACTCAAACAAAAATCAAATGATAGAATGGTTAATGCAGAAAAATATTTCATTTACACCTAGTGCTTTAAAGCCTGAACTGTATGAAATAATTAAATATCATAAACCTCATCATGTAAAATACAAATTCGACGAAATTCTACGTGCGCATGGCCATATTCCTTTACGTTTACCTCCTTACCATCCTGACCTAAACCCTATCGAACTAATATGGGCGACAGTCAAAAATAATATAAGGCAGAAAAACGTTACATTTAAGCTAACTGACGTACAAAAACTCGCCGAGGAAGAATTCACTAATATTGATGCAAATGAGTGGAGAAAACGATGTTACCATGTCATTAAGAAGGAAGATGAGTATATGGACAGCGAGATAGTTGCTGATAACGCCACGCAAATAGCTCCAATTATTATAAATCTTGACAGTGACTCTTCCAGTACAGAGTTTTCTTCTTCCGAAGATGAAGATGAAGAAAATTATTAACAATCAATTAATTTTCAAATAGATACCACTTTTCAACACGGGTACTTGTTTTAGTGTTATAATAAAACCAAAATATTAAAATTAAATAATTACTGTGTTGCATTTATTTATACAATATCCTCCATTTAATTTGAAACCCAATATCAAAGTAGATTTGTGAATTAAATTCAGTCAATATTTTATAATTTGTTTACTAAGTTAAATAAATATTATAAACTGTTGTATAAACAATGGCTTACTATTTAAATTGAATAAAACAAAATTACAATTTCATCTTTCTAATAATATATTAAAGCTTGCGAAAAATATTACTTTTTTAATTGTGTAATAATTATTTGACCTATACCGCTACGCTACTGAATATACTTATCAGAAATAGTAAACCAATAGGATGAATCATAGGGCGTAAACATAATTTATTTCTCTGTGACGTTGTGCGTACTCTCTCGCCAAGTTAGCTGGCGATGATTGTAGATAGCTATAGTAGCTGGTAGATACTTTGCTTTTTGCGATTCCGGCAAACTATGCCGGATATAAAATTCTACTTCCGGAATAGCAAACCTGCCCTAACAAGCTCATGGTTTTGCCACTAAATACCCTTCTCCTTGGAGAACCATGTCACCACGTATAAAATTTCTATCTACTCCTTCTTTCTCACCTAATTATATTTAAGAAAAATATGGAGAAAACCAGATGCAACAAATCCGTTAATTAAGGTGGAAGCTATCATGCTAAAAACTGAATGGTCGCACGTCACGCGGTTGCTAGCGATGCTTTTGGGACACTGCCAGCAGAATTGTGTCTAAACCAAATATCAACAAGGGTGGTCTACTTAAACATCAAAATAAGCGCAAGATATATCTTAAAGATCGTTCAAGTGTACACCACTACTACAGGACATCCAGATGAAGAAGGTCAATAATTATGAGACGATCAAATATCCTGTGCAGTCAGGGAAAAACCTAGCCACTTTTTAATAGGTGAAATAGGTGGCTATTTCAACACCAAAATATGCACTGAGGAATGTGGCAGAAATGATACAGGCAAACAACTGTTAACTATCCTTTTGGAAAACAATTTCTATCACATGAACAGCTTTTTTAAAAATAAAATCACGGAAAATATATATGAGAAAGCCCTGACGGAAATACAAGGAACGAAATCGACTATTTTTTAACAAACAAAAAAGAATTATTTATATAAAGACTGCAATGAAAGCCAACACATAGATGGGGTGAGATTTATTGTAAACCAAAAAACAACAGGCCCAATTATTGACTTTAAAACCTACAGTCAAAGAATGTGCTATTTGCGCTTGAAAGGGAAATTCTTTAATTAAAGTTTGATTAATGCAAATGCACCAACTGATGATAAACCAGATGAAATAAAGGAACAGTTCTTCAAAAACCTACAGCAAGCCTACAGGAGATGTCCTAGAAATGACATTAAAATTGTATTGACACGAATGTATGTGTGACATGCATGCAAGCATAGGACGAGAGCGAGTTTTCATGCCCACAATAGAAAAGTATGGCCTACTCAACATCAGTAGCGATAATGGATTGCGACTGATAAACTTAGCAGCAGCACTCAATATGACAGTTTCTAGCACCTATGTTGAAAATAAGAACATACACAAGGTAACCTGGACCTCTCCTGATGGAAGAACAATGAGTCAGATTGATCACATCTTAATAGATTCAAGGCGTGGAACAGAGGTAATAAACTGCAGAAATTATAGAGACGCAAACATAGACTCAGATTATTGCCTAGTGATCTCAATATTGAGGGCTAGAATTTTAAATACCAGTAAAGAAAATAAAATGGATACAAAAAAAAGAATGTGCAAAAGCTGAGAGATGCGACAATTGCAGAACGGTACTCGAAAAACATCACCAACAGGGTAAGGAACCAAAATGTAAATGAAGAAGTCCAGACAGATATAGACTCCTACTGAACTAGAATAAAGGAAGACACTGAAGCGGCAGCGAAAGATGAAAGAGGAACAGAAATTTGTGCCCGTAAAAATCATTGGTTTGACAATAAATGCAAGAACGCAACAAGAGAAAAAAATGAAGCCTACAGAAAGATGCTTACCTGACGAACTAAAACAACTGTAGAGAATTACCAGACAAAGAGAAGAGAAGAAATAAGGATACACAAAAGAAAAAAATGGAACCACCTAAATACGGAACTTAAATATATAGAAAATCCTTAACAGAGAGAAAAAATTCAGAGCATTCTATAAGAAAGTTACCATCAACAGAAAAGAATTCAAGGCAACCACAAGATAATGCAGAAGTCAGAATGGTGACCTATTAACAACAAGTAAAGATGTATTGAGTAGATGGGTGGAATACTTTAACTAGGCACTTAATATGGAGGAAGAAGATAACCTGGAAGACAAAAGAGATGAGGTAAGGTGAGCAGACGAGAGGGTAGAGGAACCACCAACGATTCTTGAAGTTAAAGATGCAGTTAAAAAACTAGCCAGAACCAAATCACCCGGAATACATAATCTCCTAATTAAACTATATAAAGAAGGTGGCCATGATACCATTATCTTATAAAAGTAATACAGCATCGTTTAAAAGCAGCATCTTATAACAGAAATATGGACACAGAAATCCCTCCCCAATTACAGCATCTTATAAAAGAAATATGGACACAGGAATCCCTCCGCAATGATTGGAATATTGGAATAAAAGTGGTAAAAAAGAAATACATTAGACTTACAATCAGTTTAATTTTACTACCCAAGACGACCGGTTTCGCTTTCTAAAATTTGCGAAGATGATGCCCTGATGATGCTTTGCAAATTTTAGAAATCGAAACCGGTCGTCTTGGGTAGTAAAATTAAACTGATTGTGAGTAAGTCTAATTTATTTCTTTTTACCTCTTTTAAAATGGACTCACACAAGCAACACATTCATGATTTGAATATTGGAATACTTTGCACCATACACAAAAAGAAGATATATTTGAATGCTCTAACCACAGAGGAATTACGCTTCTAAATAAAATATTTTCCACAGTACTATGTCACCGTATGGCATCATATGCAGAACGGATAGTAGGAAAGTAACAGGCTGGTTTCAGAGGTGGTAAATCTACAATTCATCAGATTGCAAACCTAAAACAAATTTTGGAAAAAACACTGAAATATGACATTGATACTTATCACATATTTATAGACTGTAAAGCAGCCTATGACTCTGTGAATAGAAGAGAAATGTTCAAAGCAATAAAAGAGCTAGGAATACCAAATCAGTTGGTAAATTTAACAAAACTTACTCTTAAAAAAGTTGAATGTAGATTATAAATTCAGGGGGAACTGTCTGAACCTTTTAAAACAAATAATTGGCTGCGCCAGGGAGACCTTCTCTTCTGTATACTGTTTAATCTGGCTCTGAAAAAAGTAATACGTATACCACGAATCACAAAAACTGGTTTAATATATAATAAATCAGTGCAGAGCCTGGCCTATGCTGATGATATCAATATTGTTGGGAGAACGGAAAACGCTATACGAAAGGCGTTTGTAGCATTAAAAGAATCAGCTACAAAAATGGGTTTAATAATAAACACCAACAAAATAAAGTAGATAAAAATAAGCACGCAACCACAAATCCTATGACTACTCGTTATAGAAAACGACGTCATCGAAGCAGTGAACGAATTTGTATACCTGGGACCGCTCCTTAACACTGCCGCGGAGATAAACCGCAGAATGTCCACGGACAACAGATTTTGGGCTCAATCTCCTCCTTAATCCACAATTATATCGAGAAATACAAAAATAAAATTCATAAAGGTAGTGACATAATGCCTAAATCCAGAAATAAAGGTTTACAGTGTCCCTATACTCAGCTCTTGCAAGTATTCTAATATTTTTTTTTTGAATTTAAAAATTCTATCTGCGTAACAAGAATTACCTCAAACAGTTATTTCACAGTGTAAAGCTATGGAATAGTGCAAAATAGCACATTCTAAGGAAACTTTTAGGAAGTATATAAACTAAGTTACGTATTAAAAATATACTTATAGCAAGTCTAGAACTTAAGTAATCTCTATGAGCACTAAAATCCATATTATAGTTAGAAAGATTCCTAATAGCTTAATACTATTTCTTGAGATATACCTCCAATCGGAACTAAATATCAAATTCTGATTATTGTCTTCGTTTAGATTCAGACCATTACGTATAAACCAGTTTTTGTTTTCCGAGTATCACTATATATTTTAATTTTACCATTATGTTAATTATTATTAGTATTAACGAGAGTTATATCCTCTACGAAGCATATACATTTTATAGGACAATTGTAGTGAATTATTCAGATAAATAAGAAACAAAGTGGGTCTTAATATCAAGCCTTGAGGAACCCCTTACTCGACGGTGTTAAACTCAGAATAGCTGTTATTAAGAAAAATTGCCTATTTTCACTTTAAAGTTTAAGTATGATCTGAATAGGTTAAGATTGTTTTCCCTTATACCGTATTTATGCATTTTTTCTAACAGTACTTCATGTGAAACAGTTAAAAGCTTTGGGTAAGTCGTACAAAGGACACAAAATGACCTTCCTCGAAGCCATCAACTATATTCTTTACAATTTTCTGTATAGCTAATGTAGTGTTACATTTTTTTCTAAAGCCATAGTGATTACAGCGAAGTAGTTTGTGTTTTTCTAGATATTCTATTAAACGAACATTTGGAATACTTTAAAAAATTTTGCCGAAAATGGGAATCATTGAGATGGGGCGATAATTTACAGTTTCATCTAAAGGTCCCTATTTGAACACTGGTAACACTTCTGTTCCTTTTAATACATCTCAGTAAATCCCTTCAGTAACACAATGATTATAAAGTATAATTAATTTAACAATAATTATATTGATTGTTTCTACAATTATTTCTTTGCTTAAGAAATAAAAAATCGTACAGTGTGAATTTTTCAGTATCACTAACAGGTAATAAAAATAAAGAGTGGCAAGGAGAGTGCATCTGTTAAAAAATCTATGGCTTCGTTTTCATTTGTGAAATTAAAAGAACTTCTAATCTAAGAAATTTAGCTACTGAAATCATGTAATTATTGAAATCGTTTGATGTAATCGTGCTCTAATCAGACAGCTTTTTTATTTTACAATCAATTTCTGTGATAATTTATAACTTTCCAACTGTCACGAGATAGATTTTCTGAATAGGAAAAAAATCCTCATAAACCATATTTTACAGGTTATGTTCGTGAAGATTACTGCGTCTGCAATGTCAAGCGTCAAGTGATTCCACACGCATTCGAAATATCCTTCTTCGTATTCTTCGTAGCCCCAATGTCTCTAATTACAATACTCTACATTTTCATCGGTTTACAGCTTCGGAAATCCACCGTAGGACCTTCTAGAGGAAACAGCGTCAAGATGAGGCATCGAGTCTACAAACCTGTAGTAACCTACATGCATCCTTCCACGCAGGTCATAGTAATGAACCGAGGAGGAACTGTCGGTGAAGTTGTTGAACAAGGAGAGGAAGAGGGTAGGAAGAACTTCGCGAGAAGTGCTCAAGCCACGAAACATGTCGTCAAGATGTTGGGTAAGTTTTTAAGTTTAATTGATCATAGACATTTTTACGTTTTAAAATTTAATTAAATATTTTAAATACTTTTCTTATGATTCTCTCCTTCAGTGATAACTAGCAGAATAACTTAAGTCTAAATAATAAATTGTCTAAAAAAGTCATTATATTTAGAGTGCCTCTCGGCAAAAAAGTTGCTCAGCCCCAGTGTAGTCCAACGTTGCCATGTGATTAATTCCTTTTATAACTTAAACATCATAGTTTTTAAATAAGATGTAATTCAAAGATATTCAAACTACATTTAAAATTTTTTTACCTACATATTTAGTGGCTTCAGATATGTACATCCAAATAGCACTGATGATGGAATAGTTATTCCAAAAAAGTTCTGTGATGTAGCCCGATAGGTTTATTTTATTAATAAATCTTTTATAAAGAAAATTTTTTAAATAATTTTTTTTTATTATTTTGTTAACATATTTTTCAAACTAAACTACGTTTTCTTTAACTCAAATATACTTTTCTATTTTTGAAAAGTTAAAGAAGTCTCATATCATATATAATATATTAAGAATAATTTTTAAAATTCACTGCAACAGTGTAAACGATACGCTACTGAATGCTAAGCTACGAAATCAATGAGCCATTTATCTCTCTCTATCTTATTGCAACGTTAATCTGCTATTCCATTCTACTGGTCCTCAGAACGCGACGTTCTAGTGTATGACTTTTACACAGAATATTGTCCCACTTTTCTATGTTTTCTATATTTATATATTGTGTATAAATATAGAAAAACGTGAGGTCCACACGAAGTACAAAATATCAAATACTCCAGAATCCCGAGACACCTATAGAAGAATACGAAATGAAGCAAAGCAGTTGGTAAGAAGAACAAAAAATTATCACTGGGAACAGTTTACAAACAGGATGGAAAGAGACTTTTACAGAACACAAAAACCAATATGCAAAACCAGCAAACGAATGGGAAAGATGCCTGAGGGAACTGCCTGAGGAACCTTAAAGGAAAGGAAAATAATAGTCAACACAATAACGTACCCGAATTAAGACACGAAATTAAAATCAGTTTTCAGGAAGTAGATATAGCCATAAATTCACTTAAAAATGGAAAGTCACCAGGACCAAACAGAATAACCAACGAGCTTCTAAAACACAGAGGAGAAAATATAACACTTAAGATGACAAAACTTATACAAAAACTAATATTGCACTGCAAGGTACCAGACGCATGGAGAAACAGCATAATGTTCAAGAAAGGAGATAAAGAAGACCCCAACAATTAAAGAAGTATAAATCTACTGAGAACCGCACTTAAGCTTACCACAAAAGTCGTAATCAACAAAATCAATAAACTAACAATTTTATCAGATGAACAACACAGATTCAGATCCGAAAGATCCTGACGCCGTAGACGCCGTATTTGATCATTAATCTATGATAATTTTGCTGTATGTGAATGATTAAAATATAAATTGCTAGAATATCTTTCATCACAAACTGGCAACGATGTCATCGCTTTATCGCATTCACATTAATTTCTGAGAAACTACTGCCTATAAATTTTATTCTCAACTGCAGAATGTATCTTACTGTTTGACGTTAAAGCATTATTTATTGATGCTAAGCAAGACTTCAAAGAGATTATTATATATTTCAATAATTTATAGAAGACTTAAAATTGATGAAATTATATAGGCATTTAATATAATTCTATCGTATGATTACAGACTGCTCCCATAAACGGCGTTCGCGATTCGCGTACTAAAATGTAATGGAAAAAGGCCCAAAAATTCTATTTTATGCCGTTTTTACCGGATATTTATGCCCGCCATTGCGGCATAATAAAATAAAAAAATGATCGCCCAAAACGGTCATTGAAATCACCTTCATTAAAACCGTAATCGTTAACTTTAAGTCAAATGGCTATAACATTGTAATCGAAAATAAATCCTATTATTTTAGTGCGGAGTTTAGAGCAGGCTGTAGTCTTTATGCTAATATAAGGATATATTTTAAAATTTAAAATTAAAAGTGTATAAAATTTGTATTTTTTCATTGTAAGTCTAATATTTCCGAGAAAATGTAAAGTTTAATTGAAAATTCGTACCTGTATTATGCGCCAATAGTTTCCAATATTAAATAGTTTAATCCCTTAAAGGACCCAGTAGAAGAGACTTTCAAATATGTTTTTTTGTAATAAATGAGTTTTGCGGCATATAATTTACCAAAAATTAGTAATCACGGCATCATTTCGGTGGTAGTTTTTTGGTCTTATGTACCACTAGTGGTACATATAGATACCACTGAAAAAAAAAAGTTTGGTGGTACATATTTATACCATTCTCAAGATACCTCATTTTTAAACAATAAATGTATTAATATTCATTATAATATTGTCTCTTTTCATTCTTTTTCATAACTGAACTGTGTAATCCATCGATACTTTATTTTCATTACTTGCTAACTCCATCGGCTTCCAGTTTACAACTCATTCCTTCTTTACTGATTAATAATGTTCCAGTTTTTTTAGTCGAAGTCGTCATGTATTTTATTTATTGTGGTATTTTATTGCGTTTTAAAATCTTGCTAATTAACGTTGTCAGTTGATCCGACAATTCATTTAGTATCACATCTGCAGCATATTACATCTGCATATTACCGCAGCTGTTCTTTTTTTTTTTTTAGTTTGTGTCTTTTGTACTTCATGTTTGCTTATCTAAACTTCTTCGTTTATGATATTTTTTGATATTTGTGGTTTTAACTTCATTTGTTGTTCCTCTGTATAAACTTCTAAAATAATCAAACCACGTAATCCTTTTCGATGTGTTTTCGGTCTATTTATAACTTCACTTCAACTCTTCGACCTCGTATAAATGGCCATATTTCTTTTTGATAAACCATTGGTAAATATATATACCACTTTCCTAAACGAAACAATCTTTTTGGTCAATATCAATGGAGTTTTAAATATAATCATATCCTATTAAGAAATTATTTGATTTCAAAATTCTAAATTAGCATGCGTGAGAATAGCCCTAGAAAACAACAATTAATATTAATTTACACCATTACCTACTATAATTACCAACAAACTGAAAATCTAAACTATAATAGACATTTTCAACGATTTAACAAAAAACTATTGCAAAAAAACTGAAATCGGTGGAGCATCTTTTAATTTTATAATAAAACATTGTAATACTTACTTTTACTTTAAATTATCACTGCTGGATCGTTTAAAACAGTCGAACAAAGCGCGCGAAAACTCACGATTTTAATCAATGCCCGCTGATTTCTTTTTTACCACTATGTAACATGATTTTTGTAATTTTCTGTTCATTGTTTTTTTCCATATTCTTGTTGGAGGCATTTTGGGGTCTTTTGTCGAACTATATAAAGCCTTTCATATAAATTATGAATTTGTTTTGCCAGGAGACACTTCCGTTACCATTCAAATAGTCAACGTATTGGCTTCTGATAACTTCTGCTTCTCGGAAATAATTATTACTGCCTCTAGATGAGACAGATTTTAGTTCCTTACTCAGTTCAGATCGCCATTTCCCAAAATTTAAGTCGCCCGTGATAATATCGTCAGAATCTACACATTCGCTGGTAATATAGGTTTTGCTAGTTTTTCTCAGCCAATTATGAATGCTGCATGCAGCAGTGACTATTTAATCAACTGTATATGGTTTTTGTGTAATATGTTTTTTAAATATACGAAATCGGAAAACAAGTATCCCGAAGGTATTTTCAACAATCCTCCGTGCTCTAGATAAGCGGTAGTTAAAAATTCTCTTTTATTTGTCTATCACTCCTCGAACAGAATAGGGTCTCATCAAATATGGTGTCAGTCTAAAACCTTCATCTCCCATTACGACAGCATCCTTTGGTAAGTTGTGAGTCTTACTTTTTAAGATATTTAGCAGCGATGAATTTGCAACACCACCCCCATCAGAAGCTCTTCCATTAGATCCAACTCGATATAGGAAAAACAGTAATCGTCGTCAAATAAAGCCGATAGTATTATACTATTACAGCCCTTGTAGTTAAAAAAATCAGAACCGCAGTTTGCAGGAGCTTTAATATTTATATGTTTTCCATCTATGGCTCGTATACACCCCGGAAAGTTCCATTTTGTTCTGAAACCTTCTTTGATTATTCCCCAATCTTCTCTTGTATAAGGTACCTGAAATTAGAATTTTTACTCCAAATATGTCAAGAGAATGGTTACAATTTAGAAAAACTGAATTTTATATAATACTGTAAAAGGGAGTAGAGTAGAGTAGAGTATTTATTTAACTACATAACAATACAAATATTGTTTGTAGCAAGTCAAGAAGAACATACATAGTATTAAAAAACGAATATAAAACGTAACTTAAATAATATATACAAACAAGAACATATAATAAACAGAAAAACATTTAAGGCAAAGTTACGGTAAGCAGTTCAGTCGATGTTCTGCAATGAGTCATATATTCTTCTGAGCAGTAAAAACAATGTTTTAGAAGATATTTTTTTATAACTTTATCGAAACTATTACAGCTTAGCTATTTTATACTTTTTGGTAAAATATTGTAATAATTATAATTAAGACTATTTTTTTCTGAAAGACTTAATCTACAGCGATTTGTTCGTAGGTAGTGACAGTTTCGCGTATTGTGAACATGGACATCAGACTGCTTTATTAAATGAGCACGTTTTCTGTGAATTTCAGTTAAAACTTGAAATATCAACAGAGTAGGTAGCGGCATAATTTTGAATTTTATAAAGAAAGGTCGGCAGTGTTCTAGATATCTAACCCCTGCTAAAATCCTGACAGCTTTCTTTTGCATTCTAAAAATTTGAAGTGCATTTGTTGAATTGCCCCATATAATTACACCATAGTTTAGATGAAAGTGGAATAAGGAAAAATATGTCATTTTTAATGTTTCAAAGTTGACAACCCTTGCTAGTTGGCGAATAACAAATAATGAACTTGATAGTTTTTTCTTAAGTTGTGAGATATGAGCCGACCAGTTAAGTCGATTATCTATGGTTATTCCCAATAGTTTAACAGTCTTCTTGTTAACTAGATCATTGTGTAAATTACTTGCAGATATAACCAAATTTTGCGTTTTGTCAGAGTTAAGTTTTAGTTTGTTTGCAGCAAACCATGAGCTAGATTTAGTAGAAACTTGCTCATGAGACATTTTTAAATCATCATTATTTTTTCCTGATATAACGTATGTCGTATCATCTGCGAATTGTATGGTTTTGTACAGAGATATGAATTTAGGCAGATTGTTGACATAAATAATAAACAAAAGAGGTCCTAAGACCGAACCTTGTGGGACTCCATGTTTTACGGATAGAAAATCAGAGAGATGACCTTTAGAGACTACCGCCTGGTGTCTGTCACATTGATAAGAAGATATATGCTTAAGAGGGATACCTCTGATTCCATAGTAATTTAATTTGTGAAGCAAAATGTCGTGTGAAACGCAATCAAAAGCCTTCGGCAAGTCGCAAAGAGAAATTGCTATGCGATTGCCGCGTTCAAGCCCCTCAATCACCTCCCTCACAATATTAAATACCGCGTTCGTAGTAGAACGAGCACTTCTGAATCCATATTGTGAGTTGCTAAAGTAATTATTTGACTCAAAATAGCAATAAAATTGTTGTTTGATAACTTTTTCAATCACTTTCCCAAAAGTAGAAACAATGCTTATGGGTCTGTAATTGTCAGTTTTTAAGGAATCACCTTTTTTGTAGATTGGTAGTACTTTTGAATATTTTAGTATTTCTGGAAATACTCCAGTTGATAGAAATAAATTAATAAGATGAGTGAAAGGTGTTAAAATTATTTGGTAAGTTTCTTTTAAAATTTTGCTATTAATTTCGTGAACGTCCCTACAATTAGAATTACTAAGAGACTTTATTATTTGAGAGATCTCTTCTTCCAGAACGGGACGAAAAAAAAGGACTTGCTCGGAGAAGGATAATTTCTGTAATTGACGAGGACATCGACGTTAATATTGGAAAGAGATGTAATTATATTCTCTGAAATTGTAGTAAAAAATTGATTCATTTCGTCTGGAGGTAGATCAGGTTGTACCGAACTGGATCTTGTGTAGTTTCTTTTGAAATTTACTATTTTCCAGCAGTTTCAGGGAGAAAAATCACGCCATAAAAAATTAAGCCAAAACTAAAAATAATAATAATACTCTGTAGATAGCAATCTGAAATATAGTTTAGAACAATACAGAAATTAAAGTACAGGATCATGAAGAGCCGAATAGTTTTCAGGTCGTTACTCCAACACCTACCGCTGAAACACCTCGTCGTGCACAAATTGTCAGAAAAAAAAGATAACAAGATGAGGGAATTGCAGCAGTATCAAATGTGATTGACGAACTAAAACAATTAAAAAGTACCACTGTTCAAGGTGATGATGAATTTGATTTTTTTGGGAAAAATGTAGCTTGTCAATTGCGGCAGATGCCGCTGGTAAATTTTCATAGAGTACAAACAAAGATGCAGACTTTATTAGCAGATGAACGTATTTCGTTGATGAAAGAAACCAATTTGCAAGAAGAGTCATGGGATGCTCCTGTGACCCCCCTACTCTCAGGAAAGTATCAGTCAATACCTATAATAACAATAGTAATCGCTTGAGCCTCAAATTCGAATGAGATAATTAGTAGATTTACTGGAGATATACACTCAAAAGCTGTTCGTCCCATAGATTCAATTGAAGAATCTCACGTTGAGGAGTTTTATAATTTGTAATGTAATATATTGTATTCCAAACTCAATCTAAATACATAAATAACTGAAAAATTGTTAGAAGTTATTTTATTAGAACTTTTAAGAACAACCCCTATTGCCTTACAAACTTCTGGAATAAACTCACACATTTTTTAACGTGGAATTCTATATAGAAATTTCAAAGACCCATAACACTCTCCAATAGCAAGAAATCTTAATGCATCTTTCAGCTTTGTCCTAGCAGGAATTGCATTTCTCATATGGGTATCCGTTCGCTAAATGTCATTTGAAACTTTTAAAAGTAACTCGAAGATGATTCCTATATGCAGAAATATCTTTAGTTTTCAATTCCTGCAGAAGCTTGCTAGAGGCTCCCATATATGGACAACGTGCGATCCAATTTTTGACCCACACTTTATTTCTTCTACCATTTGACTTCTGTTCACCCAATATATCCTCCAATATGTCTGCTATTTGTTCAATTAAAATCGTTATCGAGTTGTCTATACAACGATTTATAGCCCGACTACTCATTATTAATTTGTTTTCAAATCAATATCCTTGTATTAGCTTTTGGGACGCTACACACTCAACTAAACTAATGCAAAAAAATATGCTAGTTAAAGTTGCATGTGTGAATACGAAAACACTTGCTAGTAGATACGCGCGCTTTTCACTCGGCCGAGTACGCTGGTATGTGCAAATGAGTCCTTATGGTCAAAGAATACAATATGGTAAACAAGTTGAGAATTGCTATGCTGCCTACTCGCGTCTGGCTGGTGCTCGCATGTGCGTGACTCATGCTCAGAGAGCCGGCCGGACTAAGCCGTTACCGAACTAACGGAAGTCTACTATACTGATTACCATTGCAAAAAATAAATTAAATAATATTTATATAAATTATATTTTTTATAAAATCAAACAAATATCTATTCTATGCAATTAGTCGAAAGATTAATCAAAAGATTAACACTTCGTTTTCTAAGTAAGCTGGAGCCATCGATTTCCTTTTACACAATTATTGTTCCCTATAGCTTTCAATAATCATTTGGCCTTAATCAAATTTATAAAACAGTATCCATTAATCTTTCATTTCACGGTTGTCTGATTTTCGTTCTTTTATAATTCGCTAATTTTCTTGTTAGTGGAAAGCTTTTGCTCGTTTTTAGCTCCAATAAGTGTGGACCAAAAAGTGAATAGCTTTCAATATTCTCTTGAGGCTTTTTTCCAATTAGACGCATTTACCACGTATTCTTAATGGATTTTATTGCCGTTTGTTTTATACTCCTCTAACGATGGGGAAATTTTTGTACAAAACTTTGATGAATTTCATGTTTAATTTTTTTACAAGAAAATAAATAAACAATTTAATTATATATATATATATATATATATATATATATATATATATATATATATATATATATATATATATATATATACAATAGCACTAAAAGCCTTAGAGGCCGCCCATGGCTTAAAAAGTTTGTTCTTTCTTCATTTTCGCTTTCCTTTATGTACTGAGATCTTCTCTGGCTCGATATGTGATTTTTCTTCATTCTTTCTTGTTATTCATTTTTCTTTTCTGGCCTTCTAGTCCAATTTCTTCCATATCTTTTTCTACCTCCTGATTCCATCTATTTTTTGGCCTTCCTTTTCTCTTTTTTAAAGTTATAGTGTAGTTCAGTACCCTTTTTGGAGTCCTCGTGTTCGACATCCTTTCTAGGTAACCTCGCCATCTTAGTCTCTGTGCCTTTATGACTCCTATTATGTTAGGTTGATTATATAATTTCTTTAACTCATCATTTGATTTTCTTATCCATAGACCGTCCCTTATTATTCCTCCATATATCTTCCTCGGGATTTTCCTTTCCCATATCTCCAGTAAATTTTGTTCATTTTTTGTCATTCTCCATGTCTCACTGCAGTACGTTACTATTGGTTGTATAGTTGTTTTGTATAACTGTATTTTTGCCTTTTTTGATAAAAACTTGCTTTTCAACATTCCGCTAAGAGCATGTACAATGTACACTTCTATTGCCTACCATTATTCTAGCTTGTATTTCTTCTTTAATGTTAGGTTTGCGTGATATTATTGTAGCTAGGTATTTCGAATTCGTATGATAATCTTTCTTCTACTTCTACTTTAAACTTTTGTCCATCCCTGAACTGATCATCTGTCCACTGCATACATTTTGTTTTAGTTTCATTTATGTAAAGTCCCATTTTCTTTGCTGCTTTTACTATTCTCTGTACTATCTCCTGTAGCTCTTTTTTTCCTCTTGCCAGCAACACTATATCATCCGCAAATGCCAAAACTTGGTGTCTTTTATGGTATAGGAGTCCTTCTCTATTGATTTTCGCTTCTCGCATTATTTTTTCTAAGCATAAATTGAAGAGTAATGATGACAAAGGATCGCCCTGCCTTAATCCTTCGTTTACTATAAATTTGTCCGATACATGATTGTTTACTTTGACTCTGTTTTCTGTATTCTCTAAAGTAAGATGTATCATGTTACGTAACTTTCTGCTAACTCACAGTTCCTCAAGGGTCTCTTTTAATTCCTTCCTTTTTATTCTATCGTATGTTGCTGGAAGTCGACGAATAGCACTATTGTTGGTAAGTTGTGTTCATAGCTTTCTGCTTGTAATTCTCTGATTATGAATACTTGGTCCGTTGTGCTTCTCCCTCGTCTAAATCCGCACTGATATTCGCCTATTATATTTTCAACTTCTTTTTCTAGCTTATCTTTTATGGATTTTGATAGGATTTTATATACGGTATTTAGTAACGCTACTCCTCTGTAATTACTGCATTCTGTTTTGTCTCGTTTTTTGTGTAATAATGTTGGCAAATAATGGCTTCCTTCCAATCTTTTGGTATTCGTTCTTTTATCCATATCTCCTTTATGATCTTGCATATCCAATTATTTAGCAGTTTTCCACCATATTTCATCATCTCTATAGGAAATAGAAAATAATAGGAAAAAAATCAGAGAGCAATTTTTAGAGAAATTTATAAGCAAGGCAGCCTTAGATGATATAGAAAGCAGATAGTAACAACTAATCAAAAAGTAATGCCAAGGAATAGGCAGCTAAACAGAGAAGGATAGTGAAGAAGATATGTAGAAAAAAAAATGTGAAGATTTTAAAAATAAACAAATCAGGAACCTCTACCAACAAACAAAAGCCATACCGAACCGGCCATAACACCACACTAAGATATTATAAAGATAAAGAAGCAAATCTATTAGACCAAATATTTCAAAAAACATTTAAACGCATATAATTAAAATCAAAGACAACAAATGCAACTATCAGATGAAGTATCAGCAGACTAAAAAAATAATGAAGAACCACCTACTAAGAAATAACTAAGTTTAACGATAACATAATCTTCTTCTTAACGTGCCCTATCAAGTCCCCTTGACGTTGGCTATTAACATGGCGAAACTGTCTCTGTCTTGAGCTATTCTAAAGAGTTGCTCAGCTTTCCTCATTCCTGTCCACTCCATGATATTCTTCAACCAAGAGGCCTGTTTTCTACCAATTCCTCTGCGTCCTTCGATTTTACCCATCATAATAAGTTGAAGAATATTATATTGGTCTCCCCTTACTACGTGTCAAAAATAGGCCATCTTTCTACATTTGATGTTATCAAGCAGCTCGCGAGCAGCATTTGCTCTCTCAAGGTCTGCCACATTTGTCAGCATAGCCGTCCATGGAATTTTTAGTATACGTCTGTGCAGCCACATTTCAAAGGCCTCCAGATAATTTTTTATTAATACTGCATTATTGTTAGTGTCTTTTTTAGGTGGGCTGTTTTTTTAGAGGTACAAAACTTTGAAATGGAATAAAACAAAGATGATTTTTTTAAATTGACATGAAATTACTTTTATTCGAAACATAACCTTTTGGCATTATAATTTAAATATAATTTCTGACATATGACTGCAACGGCTGGCCCTGAAGTAGTCTAATCTGGAGGTCCAATTATATCGGCAATACTGCGGCGAATGTTGTCCTCCAAGTGGTCAATCGTTTCAGGCTTATCGGCGTAGACTAGCGACTTCACATATCCCCACAGAAAATATTCTAGCGGTGTTAAATTGCACCATCTTGGAGGTCAGTTCATGAGTCCGAAACGTGAAACTATGCGGTTATAAAACGTTTCCTTTAATAAATCAATTGTAACACGAGCTGTGTGAAATGTTGCACAGTCTTGTAAAACTCTAGCTCCTGCACCTCATGACTGTTCAACTGAGTAATGAAAAAGTCGGTAATCATGGCTCCATAGCGGTCATCATTGCTTGTAAGTTCTGGCCTGCATAATTTTTGAAGAAGTTTAGATCAATGATTCTACCAGCCCCCAAACAGTCAGTTTTTCTAGATATAATGACTTCTCAACATAACTTCAAGTTACACTTGAAGATTACCGTCACTTCCAATACGGTAGTTTTGTTTGTTGACTAGCTATTCAACCAAAAATCAGCTTCGGCATTAAACAAAATTCGCTTGTGGTGCTTAAACCACCAAAAAACAAAAAAGTTGTGCGAAAGCGTTCTATGGTTAATCGAATGCTCTGGTGGACTATTATGTTGATCATAAAATGGACGTAGTGCACTAGTGCGCGATACGTATTTCGAACAGAAACATAATTTTCAAAATAAATTTTGCTTTGGCTGAACTGCCAAACCAAACTTAACATAAATCACTTGACAACAGTCAAAATGGCCGACAGTTGGCGATACTATTACAAGAATTAATATTAAATTCAACTCAACAGTCTTCCGGGTTGAACCGCTTCGATTATCATTGCGCCGAGTTTTCGGCATCCTCTTTAATAATTTCTTCAGGGCTTTCGAGGTCTTAGTCTCTTGAGCCTCCAGACACTACTACACTTATTAAGAACCGATGAACTACTGTTACTGGAAACAGAGGACAGTTCATTTAAACCGTCGATGGTGACGTGGTTTGGGTAGAGCGTGGGATATACCGTTAGGATTGACGCGGGACTAACGCGATGGTTGGCGCATGGCTAGGCGCGGGGGTTGGCGCGGGGATTGGCGCGGGGGTTGGCGCAAGGTTTGGCCCGAACATTTCTGACACTAGGATTTTGATTGGCGGGTGGAGCGGACCATATCACTTTTTAAAATAATTGACGCTTACGTGAGCTCTGCTAGCGTTTTAACACCAACTGTTCACTTTAATCTTCATAGTGAACTGTTGTTTATATTATAGTGTATTTTTATGTATGAGAGAGTAATAAAACAATAAATTATGTATGCAAATCCCTAAACTGTTGATACGGGTGACTCAATGAAAAACAGATATTTGTCAACAAGTTTACAGAAGTATATAGAAAAACAATTTTAAATTGAGTATGACCACCAGGTATAAAGGTTGGAGCAGAATAGAATACAATAGTTGTGAGGGTTACTAATCCCTAAATAAGGTTGCCAGTGTCGGAGTGATGGAGTTTAACAGGTACTAATGAATTTGCAAGAAATGTAAGATGTTTATTTTATTGGTTATATATAACCAATAAAAGTTTAATAAGTACCTACCTATTTGCAAAATAAAGTTTAATTCTTTAGATAAAATAAAACGTTTTATTTTATCTATTTGCAAAATAAAGTTTAATTCTTTGCCTATTTGTAAAATAAAGTTTAATTCTTTAGATAAAATAAAACGTTTTATTTTATCTGAAATGAGTGCATTCCACGAAGTAAGGGTTTCAACAATCAAACATTTAATTCTTTAATTCCAGGAATCTACGACAGTAATTGACTAGATAATTACCTTCTAAACTTATTCCACAGAAAATGTGATAGTGGGTTTTTCCATTTTGTACATAGGAAGGTCCTGAAGGTGGATGAACTAATGCAGAGCGCAGATATTGTCAGATTTGTAAAATCACAAAGACTAAACTGGCTTGGTCACCTAGAAAGAATGCCAGATAATCGAGCTGTAAAAGTAGTCCAGAGATGGAAGCCCCAAGGAAACAGAACAAGAGGAAGGCCCCGTAAAAGATGGATAGACGACGTAGAGAGGGATATTAAAACCATGAACATCAGGCAGTGGCGAAGAAAAGTATCCGACAGGGCAGAATGGAAGAACATTGTTAAGCAGGCCAAGACTCACAAAGGGTTGTAGCGCCATTAGAAGAAGAAAGAGAAGATATAGGAAGGTCCAAGTGGCGTATTCAAAATTCTTAACAGTTCACTAAAAGTAAGTACTTCAGTTGCAAGGTGCAGTTTATTGTGTATACTAGTGTTATGGAAAATTGGGAAGTGCCGTGTAAACGCCGAAAAATTGGTCCTCTAACAGTTAATGAAAAAACATTAATATTTAATTGTTTTAAATCATTTACAGACAAACGTTTATGTGAAAGTGTTGATGAGACCGTTGAGTTAATTAGCAGTACACTTGGTGTTGGGAAATCTACGATTTACAGAGTTATTAAAGAAGAGAAATGAGGTAGTTTTCAAATGCCACGTAATGCTCCAGGGAAACCAAAATTTCAAATAGAATATCATTTTAAAGAAGGACTTCGACGGACAGTGCATGAATTCTTCTTTAGACAAGAATTTCCAACATTGGATAAAGTTCTTGTCTCAGTTCGAGATGGTAAATATTTCCCAGAAATGAGTCGAAGTACGTTATGGAAACTTTTAAAAGAAATAGGCTTCCGCTGGAAAATGAATCCCAGAAAGTCTATTTTATTAGAAAGAAGCGATATTGTCATATGGAGAAGACATTTTCTAAGAACCATAAAGGAAATGAGAAACCAAAAAAGAAAAATATTTTATCTTGATGAAACATGGATCAACGAGGGTCATACACCAAATAAATTTTGGCAGGATGAAACTGTTACAAGTCAAAGGCACGCTTTTGTAAATAACTTATCTACTGGTTTAAACCCACCATCAGGAAAGGGACGCAGGCTGATAATAGTACACATTGGCAGTTCAGACGGTTTTGTTGAAGGTGGTTTATTAACTTTTGAATCAACTCGTACCGGTGACTACCATGAAGACATGAACGCTGATGTCTTTCAAGAATGGTTCGAACAAATGATAGATCTTCTTCCTAAGAACTCTGTAATAGTAATGGGTAATGCAAGTTATCACTCCAGACTTATAGAAGGACTGCCCACAACCAAGTGGTTAAAAAAAGAGTTGCAGAATTGGCTGAGTTCAAAAAATATTACGTACCATCCCGGATCTATAAGAAAGGAACTTTATTCGTTGTGTGCCCTTCATAAAGAAAAATTTAAAAAATACGAAATTGATGAAATTGCCAAAAATCGTGGAATGACAGTACTTAGATCCCCACCATATCATTGTGAATTAAACCCGATTAAACTGGTATGGGCCCAGATAAAGAGTGAAGTTTCAAGAAAATACCACTTTTAAAATTCATGATGTTAAACAGTTGTTTTTGGAGGCTGTAAATAATGTAAAACCTGAAAACTGGGTAAAGGCAGTAAATCACACTATTAAAGAAGAGGAAAAAATGTGGAAGCTGGACAATATTACTGATAAAATGATCGAGCCAGTTATTATAAATCTTGGTTCTGAAAGTTCATCTTCTAAATCTGATTTGGATTTGTAACAAGTAGCTGTAAGTTTTATATTAATATTTTTATTCATCTATTTAATATACCTTAGACGGTTTTAAAAACTCTTTTTCTCTTTTGTAATTTTTAAAAATTAAAAAAAATGTGAATTTTTAAAACCCTTTTTAATGTAGGCCAGTCAGTTCTAATATAGTGTGTGATAAAAGAGGTCACTTTTGTTTACATACACATAACACTTTATAACACTGAAATAATTCATTTATTTTTTACAATTATTCAAAGTAATTTTTCAATTAATCTTGAGCACGCCCATGGAGTGGTCGGAGCTACCAGTTAAAATTATGCTAATTACTCTCTCGTTCATAAAAATAAACTATAATTACAGGTTCCCTATTTCTCTTATCTCACTATGTATTTTTTTTTGTCTCTTTTTGACTAATAAGGTATTTTTTTTTGTTTGATTATTAGTTTTGATTCTATTCTAACACGTGTTTTCTTTAAATTGTAATTCAGTTTCTTTTGCAATCTCTGTTTGTAAGGCTCTTTTTTTTATTTTACTCAGATCCCAACATTTTGTTTGCCACTTGGTCTTAATTTTTATCTATGTTTTACCATTGCATATAAGAGTATACCTATTCATCACTAATTAAAATCTATGCTCCAAGAAAGAAAGGTCTATACAGAGAATAAAAAGAAAATATTACTGAAATAATACCAGGTGGGGATACGGCCATACTAGCAGGTAAGAGATACAATGGTAGGTGCCATTTATACACACTTCCTGTCAAGCTGTTGTTAAAGAAACAACACGTACTGCAAAACGGTGAATAAAGAATTTCGGTAAATCAGTTTTAGTTTGTCCATTACTACAATAAAATTAGAAACTAAAGTGTCGTGTAATAGCTTCAGTAGGGGAATAGTAATGCTATAAATAAGTAGCCGCGATACATAGTGTTGAAGAAAGATTCAACACCTCATTGTTAGTAAATAATCTTGGCCCCCTCATTAAGCTCGATGCCCATCGATAATATCGTCAAGAAAGTCGTTTTGTTTAGGCTTTCTAGCGAGCAAACTTTATAAGTTGTATAAATTTCTAAACTTTCTCTGTTTATACACATTTGTAGAAATTTTAATTACTCTAGCAAAGAAATATACACAGTGTAATATCGCAATTTTTAGTCGCCATATGTTTTTTGCTTATTGCTTTTACTTACAAAACATCTAAGCTTTTCAATTATTATTTAACTTTTGATTTTATTCGGTCGTCTTCGATAAGTGCCTACCTACTAGTCTTTAAGTTTTTTCACAATTCAAAGCCTCACCAAATTGCCCCTAATTTGATCTCATTAGGACAGCAGGCAGACCGATCTAAAAGTTTATACTTATACTGAGGACAGACAAGTACTTGATGTCGGCTACGCTTTATTTCGTAATAAGAGCTTCGTAGTAAGAAGCTCTCATTATTTCTGAAAGTCGCTTACAAATTGGACAAAACATATTAATAAGATTCTGTATATTCTATGGTTTAAACTCGATTTAAACTTTTTTAATATTTGAGTTCATAGCTCCGTAAAAAAACGAATACATTGAAAAAATAAAAAATAACTTTTAGTATTATCTGCTGACATAGGCGTGCCCTTAGTTCAGATAATTGTAAAAGTATAGATGAAATAAAAATGAAATAAATGAAGATTAATAGTATACTAGCTTACTAATATTTTTTACGTATCGGTACCTTTCCCTGTCGTCACTAGACACTTTCTAGTGGACCAGAGCAATTAGCAAATAAAGACTTTTTCGTGGCATTCTTTGATTGATAACAATGTAATAAACAAAATGTTATGTAAAAGACTGAAAGCCATTTTTTTACTTATACCTAAACAATGTAAGATCGCTATTTAATTTTAAAAACTAAAGGTATAAAGACAAGTAACTTATATGGAAAGTTTACTGAACAGCATATAAAATCGTTTAAAATTCGGGTTTGTACAATTATTTTTGTTAATTTGTAGTTTAAGTATGGAAAAAATATCTTCAAACGTCGATTTTTTGGAGACTGGACTATATTTTCAGTTATCTGTCTAGAGATTATTAATTTTTTATCGCTTTGAATACGTATAAGTTTTTGTACTTAAAAGTCTTCCTTTTCGTATTAAATTATGTTTGGAGTAAGAGTCTTCATACGTTCCTATAAACGAGCACGTTTTCTTTTAAACCACCTCATTTAAGTATTAATCTCACCTAATCCCTCTCAAAATTTTATTTTAGTTAAAATGTCATTATTTATTGTTAGGGAACAAATATTTTGAATAAAACTACACTTCACCTCCCCAAAAATTAATTAGCTCAGGGTTGTAACAATTTCAAAGGTTTCAAATATTTTTCAAAGTTTCAAAAATTTATTATAATTCCTTGTAAATATTCAAATAAATGTTGCTCATGCCATCTATCCACCGAGTGCATCTAAATTACCTCAAGAACCCAACTGTAGTTCCTAATAGCTCCGACCTTAGCCTCAAAATTTGAGCGTTCGTAAACTCCCTGCCATTCATCCCCCTTTTTCTCTTTAAACGTTCAACTGACAGGACGAAATTTTGTTTGAGTGGGCTCTTGACGAGGTAAGCCAAAAAATTCATTTTCTCTTTTACATTTTCAAATAAATATTTAATTTAGACCCTCACCGGGTGCCCTAATAGTTGCCACGTTTATTGGCCCGAGGTTAGCTAATTAGCTGTGGATGTATGGTACATGTTCTGAAACCAACAATTCGAAGAATATTCCGTTTGCTTAGCTCCTTAATCTTATATATTTTTATGGATATATGTTAATGCTGCCGATAGATACAACGTTCTGAAATTCCAGCCTTAGTACCGAGATGCTAAAAATTATATTCTTTCTACAAGCCACACAAGCATTTGGATAATTTACAATTTTATATTTTGTTTATTGAACAGTGAAGATTATCTATAAACTAAATAACAGTGAAATGATTTATTATTGATCTTTTAATTAAAAAAAATATCTATATAATATGTAAATTTATACATAATAAATATATTTTTTTATGCAAGCGAATTTCGAAATTTGGGATAAATCGTAATTTTATTTTCATATAAGTATTGTTCGTGTTGACATTAAGGACTCCGTTAAAACATTTTTAGAAATTAACCCGAAAGTGAATCCATTTGAGGAAAATAGACCAGGTAGAACATGGCTATCTGCATTTTTGAAGCGCAATCCCAACATTTCCATAAGGACTTCAGAGGGAGTGACATCAGCAAGTTCAAACATTAACCAAAGAGACATTACCAAATGGTTTGACAACATAAAATCTTATCTAGATAAAAAAGGAATGGAAGATGTTCTTCAAGACCCAACAGGGATCTTGAATGTTGATGAGACATGCTTTTATTTATGTTCCAAAACTTGCTGATGTCACTCCCTCTGAAGTCCTTAGGGAAATGTTGGGATTGCGCTTTAAAAATGCCATGCCAGATAGCCATGTTCTACCTGGTCTATATTCTCAAATGGATTCACTTTCGGGTTACTTTCTAAAAATGTTTTAACGGAGTCCTCAATGTCGTCAACACAAAAAGGTAATCCTCTATTTTGACAATGAAAAATCCAGAGTTTATGTTGTTTCTCTTCATTCTTTGAACGAAATGTATCTGGTCTATACGTTAACTTGTGAAATTTTTCACTTTTACGGTAACTTATGCTGGCTCTGGGAATATTGAAAATTCTTGAAGCTTCTCGCTCACTCATATCATTCTGCAAAGTGTTTTCAGTTTTAGATCGTTTTGGTATAGTTGCTAAAAAAATATAATAATTAGTTGTTGGCCACACATAAAACACTATTTAGTCCTTAACATAATATATTAATTACTAGATTCTTACAAAAAACTAATGTCTCAGTTATTGGCCTAGATGGTCCATAATTGATGTATTGATAATTTTATGCATTAGTAGTTGGTCACCTTAAAATTTACGTTATTTAAATAAATAGCATTAGATTTGTTATGCAATTTCGGACAGGACATCAAAATCGTCTGGGAAGCTCTAAAAATATTCCAAGAAAAACTTGGTACCACAATAAACGATCTTCGAAATAAAACTTATAAAGCTCAAACATTTTCTCTTCCAAACCCACAAAGTCTAAATGAATACTTTGTTAATGTAAGTAAATATATAACGTTAACTATTTTGTCACAACAAGATCCTATTTCCTGTCTCCCCAGTTCAAAAAAATTCATTCTTTATAAGACCAGTTGATAAATCTGAACTGATCTAAACAATCAGTAGTATCAGAAGCAAATCTTCCTGTAGTACCGATTGACTATCCATAAAATTTTTTCTTAATTTTCCAAAAAATGTGTTGGAAGTCCTGGTCTCAATAATTAACTATTCCTTTGAAAAAGGTATATTTTCAGAAGGCCTAAAGACAGCCATTATTATTCCTCCTAATAAAGGTGATAAAAACTCAAATATCTGCAACTATAGATTTATTGCCTTACTACCGGTCCTAACTAGAATTATTGAGAGACTTTTAAATGCCGACTTATGTCCTTTCTCGTTAAAAACAACATTTTATCACAAAGTCAGTTCTGATTTTTATCTAATAAACGTACCAAACAATAATCTTTACACAGCCACTGTTTTTTGTGACTATGCCAAAGCTTTTGATTATGTAAATCACGACATTTTGATAAAAAACTAAATTTCTACGGAATTCGAGGTATTTCTTTGAATTGGTTCCAATCTTACTTGAGGAATAAGCAACAACTAGTTAGAGCAAATGATACTGACTCTAATCACAAAAGCATTGTATGTGGAGTACCACAAGGTTCAGTATTGAGTCCTCTACTTTTTCTGATCTTTATAAATGACATCACTAACCTAAAAATGGCTGAAAAAATTTTTCTTTTTTATGATGGTATCAGTATTACCTAAAGGAACTCTAATATTGCAACTCTTGGTGCAACTATAACTTCTGATCTACTTAAAATAAAAGCCTGGTCCGTTTATAATTCACTCTCTGTTAACGTGGATGAGATAGTAGCATTATCCTATAAATAAGCTCTTCAACCCTTGCTTCTTCAGTATTCAGCTGATTCAGTATTGTTGATTTTGTAAAATTTATTGGTATTTTTACAGGCAGCAAACCTTAAATAGTACCTTCATATCGATTTGTTAAGTAAAAAACTAGCCTCAGCCTGCTATGCAATAAAATCTGTTTCGAAGGAAATCAATTTAGCATCTTCCAAAATAACATATTTTTCTTTGTTACAGAATTCTTCGATATGATATTGCTTTTTGGTGTTCTAGTACAGCTGCCCAATCTGATGTTATTTTTAAATTACAAAAAAGAGCAATACGGTACCTTTTTGGCTTCAGTAGAATAACACATTGCAGAAGTTACTTCAAAAATCACGGGATTTTAACTCTTATATATTTTACATATATTTTAGAAACTGTTTGCTTGATTCGTAAACACCTAAAGGTACACACACCTAGTAAAGAAATCTATATTATATTCGGCAAAAAAAACTATTAAACTATCTCCCTTTGCAACTTAAACCTACTACTTCTTTTCTTAAGTTCCGTAAATTGACAAAAGCCTATCTATCTGAAAGACCATATTATTCAGTGGAAAGTTTCTTAATGAGTAACTAAGAAATTACAGTACGTTTAAGTACAAGCAACTAAAGTATTTTTATATATATTTGGGTATCACATGCAGCAACTTAAACTTATTAGTTTGTAAGGTTTTATTATTCAATTTACAATTTTGCAATGGATTGTATATTTCATTATCTTTTATTTTGTGATATTGACGATTTGTGTAATTTTCGTAAATTTCAATTGCTATTGTTATTTTTTTGACTTTTTGTAAGCTTTGCCCTAAAATTGTACAATTTTCAGTGACATAAAGCATATTTCAATTCTATTCTATAAGAGGATCTTCTTCAGTGTATTTTTCCGGACATGGCGCAAAAGTTCACTTATCATAATTGGCTGAGTGAATGAGCAATGTTGGTGTCAAAAAATACAGATATCGGTAACCTTAATACAACTATTTCGAATTTTTTTAGGAAAGTTGTTTTATTTTAAATCAGTTGACACAGTTAAGCCAGAAGAAAGTGGCAGCCCTAGCTCAGTGGCTATGTTAATGGCTTAACAAGCTGGAGGGTCCGGATTTGGATCCCGGCACCGACAAAATTTTCAATTTCTAATATACCTGAGTTGCCACCGTGCTTCGGAGGGTACGTAAAGCCGTCTCGGTCTCGGCTGCGAAAGTAGTCCTTAAGTCATGTTAGGGGCGCTTGCGTGACCTGAAAACCCTCACACTAGTTCTTAGCCAGAAGGTTACATGAACTTTACTTTAGCCAGAAGAAATCCAAATATTATGTTATACAGACGACGCCGCATTAATCGCTAGGACAGAAGACGAACTCCAAAGATTAACACACATCTTCAATACAACAGCCAAGAAATATAATATGATAATATCAGCAGAAAAAAACCAAATATATGACAACATCTAAATACCAACTACGATGTAAAATCGAAATTGATGGGAAGATAATAAAGCAGGAAGCAATGTTTAGATATCTGGGAATAGATATAACTAGTTACGGAGATGTTGAAGAAGAAGTACGACAACAAAGCTTAAAAGCAAGTAAAGCGGCGGCGTAAAGACAAGACACAAAAACAAGAATCTATAAAGCAGGAATTAGACCTATATTAACATACACGGCGTAGACAAGACCTGACACATCTACGAGATGACTACTAGAAACAAGAGGGATGAAAATACTCCGACGAATATCTGGGAAATGTCTGTTGGATAAGGAGAGAAGCGAAAACATAAGAAGAGCGTACAATATAGAAGACATAAATGGATGGGTGAAAAAACGGAAACAGGAGTGGAACGAATACATTAGTAGAATGGCAGAGGATAGGATAGTACAAATAATACAAGATAAGTCACCAAATGGACGAAGAAGTATTGGCAGACCAAGAAAAAATGGTGCAACAATTTAAACAATTTAGGAGAATAACATTGAAGAAGAAACAGGCTTTAAAGCCTACATACAAGACGGAAGAAGAAGAAGAAGAAGAAGAAGAAGAAGAAGTCAGAATGACTAATTATCCACAGAGTTTTTATTATTTGTCAAATCAACTTTGACTGTAGAATAGAACGACACTAACTGACTGATTGAACGAGACTGAAGAGGCTAATAAATAATGATATTACGGCAACGATTATCACTGAAAAATACAAAGCAAAGGATGTTTTGATCCCGCGTTTACCGATGATTCCAACAGATTAACCATTTGATTTTAAGCATCTACAATGTTCCGTTCACTTGGCTTTTGCAATGACAGTAAACAAATCGGAAGGCTAATCATTGAAAGTTTGCCGAATTTATTTGGAGTTTTTATGTTTCGCGCTCAAACAAAAATTCGCCCATCAGAAACCGTCAACCCAAAAAAAAATATAATGTTTATCAGAAAGCATTAAATTCATTTATCTTTTTTCATACATAAGATGTTTTAGTCTTTTTTTGGTTTTTTGTTGATTATTATTTAACTTGAGCACAATATTTAGTTAACCCTGCGGTGCACGGGTGATAATTTGATACACGAAGGAACGGGTTGGGTCTGTGAAGCCCAAAAAGTAAACTAAAAATTTTTTGTGTTTAATTTTGTAACAACAGGTTTGCGTTGCATATATTAGAACTACTACTAAAGACAACTTACATGTACATAAAAAAATGAACTGCTATTATAATATTAAAACTAAAAATATAAAAGAAATTACATACTACAATATGGCAGATGTTTAAAGAACACCTTGTATATAACTTATTCAGTCATGTTATCAATGCATATGCGACAAACAGGTACGGTATGTTCTAAGCAAATAAATTTTTTACAGTAGTGACACATGTAGCAAGTTTTATGAGCTCTACAAAAAGCACAACGCCCCCTTTTATTTTGCAATTCTGCAGGTGCTTCTACTGGTCCAACACCACTGAGTTTAGCATCAAGCTATCTTATATCTCGTGCCAAATAAGGAGATTGAGCTCTTGCTTTTATATTGTCCATCACTAACAGAAGACCTAGTTCTTTTTAAAAAAATCTTCTTCATTTGCTTGTTTTTAGATCCAGTGTGTTACTTCTCTGTATCACAAATGCATTTATTGCAGCAACATCCTGATATGGGCACAGATATCAGCCTACCAAAGAAACTTAAGAATGGCCTACCACAGGAGTCAGTGCTCTCTCCACTACTATTTAGCTTATACCTAGCAGATATGCCGGAAACACAGTCAAGAAAGTTCGGATACGCCGATGACTGGGCCCTCGCTACACGATGCAGAATACTAGAAACGTCTGAAGAAGTTCTGACGGCAGACTTATATACATTGGGCAAATATTTTCGCGAGTGGCGACTTCAACCAAATGCATCCAAAACAGAAGTTAGTTGCTTTTACCTGAACAATAAACTTGCTGGAAAGGAACTCAACATATGGTTTAAAAATTCCACACTTACCCACAACAAAACACCGAAGTACCTGGGCTTAAGACTAGACAGAACGCTATCATTTAAAGAGCATTTAACAAAAACTGCAAAAGTTGAGTACAAGAAATAACATTATACAGAAGCTCTGCAGTACCACCTGGGGAGCATCGGTTTCCACTCTCCGCTCTACTGCCTTAGCCCTTGTTTTCTCGACCGCTGAATATTGTGCTCCAGTCTGGCCAAGATACCGAGGATGCACGAAATACCCGTCTCCGTTCTAGAAAACTACCAATGAAAACGGCAAGAATGATATATGAGGAGTTCAACATCACGAATGCATGGTCCCAAGAATGGAACGAATGGCAGAATAACATGCCCTGCATTACCCACAAGCCACCAGGTTTTGATCTTCCACGCAAAACATGGTCCACTCCAAATAGGATCCGAACCAGACATGGCAGATGTGCATACATGCTACATAAATAGGGAAAGAACCCGTCTCCGCAATGTGACTGTGGGGAGAACCAAACCATCGACCACATTATTCAAGAGTGTCCCTCAAGATCCTACAATGGTAGCCCTGAAGACTTCCTGTTTGCAACTTCAGAGTCAATTGATTATATAAATACACTTGATGTTTGTTTGTAACTATTTAAAGTTTGTCAAATACCTATATTACTAGTGTTTGTGTATTTGTTCTAAATGTGTTGTAATTGCCATACGATAAATAAATAAATAAAATAAATGCAGCAACATCAAGCAATTCATAAAAGATGACCATGGGCCAGTGTTTTGTATTTCTTGCGACAGTATAGGAACCTCGAAGTTGATCAACGGTGTCCACACCACCTTTCGTGGAGTTATAGAACATTTGGTCATCATTGACAAAGAACAACATGTTTTTTGGGTTTGGTATATAGGACAATATTGTCATATCTTTGATAAATCCAAATATAGTCGATTTTGGCGGTCTATTGTTCATTAACAATCGGTTGGGATATGCCTTTTGTTTTTCCGTAGGGTGCCTACAATTGTTAGACTATGATTTGTCAGTAAGTTTTGTGCGAGTTCAATTGATGTAAACCAATTGTCCATTGTGACATTCCGGTTGGACCTGGAGATTGGTTTGCAAAGCCGCTCAACCACATCGTTGACTGCAGAACTAATAGAATATGGACCTGGTGGTTGTGTACTGGCATATATTTCTAATTGATAAGTATAGAACGTGCGAGAATCCACCAAGGAAAATACCTTCAGACCGTATCGGGCCGGTTTTTTTGAAATTCTAAAACTACAGCGACCTCTAAAGCCTAAAAGCATCTTATCGATAGTGACATATTAGCCAATGGTATAATATTTTTGAAAATTTTCAACTACATCCTCGAATACGACTCTAACTGCTGCAAGTTTGTCTACTTGTGTCCATTCGTCCCCTGTACGAATATCATCTAGGCGTAAGCACTTCATAACAAATCGAAATCTGCGGAGAGCCATCGTTGCCGGAAATGTCAATGCCCGTACCATTTCTTTCCCAAAACTCAAAAATTGAAGTTCTACCTCCACGGTAAACTCCAGCTAAGTAAAGCAGACAAATCAGAGCTTTTAGTTCACATATATTTGTTAGCCTCGCATCGGAACTGTCTTTATATCTCACGGACACACGCTCGATATATACATTAGTACATTCAACAATATGTTTTATAATTATGTCATTAATAAACAGTTCCCAGCATTCTGTTTCAGTTTTGCAAGTTTTCGCTTCACGAATAACTCCAGGAAGTTTTGTTATGATATTTTCTCGTCTAGTTCTAACATTTCGTGATCTGCATATCTTATTCCATTTCATTCCATCTTTGGTATTGTAATAAAGGTGTTGGTTTGACTTACCTTGTGGAATACATTATTGTACGTTTAATTCGGGGTCTAATAAATCCAATTCAGACTCTGAGTTATGATTAGCATCTTTATGTTCTAAGTTGCCAACTATAGACTCATCGGAATCTGAATCTTCATAATTTTCTTCCTCGTCGGTTGCAACTTCCTCGTAGAGACGTTGCAAATGTTTTGCCTCTCTCTCGTAAGAATACATTGTTTTGCTAAGCTTTAAAAACAATACACTGCAAATTTTGTTTTGTACTTTCATAAAAAAAACTTACATTAAGGAACGGGTTGGGTCTGAGAGAACGAAAACAGATATATCATCGATACTATTGCTTCAATGCGCATTCGTAACTGAGGGATTATAACTAGCTATGCCGACGAAAGGTACCTAGACCGCCAGGACCGTACTTAGACTCGCTGACCGAATAGAGATATTAGAAGAACTGAATGGGCCTGACAGACCCAACCCGTGCACCACAGGGTTAAAAGGCTTTACAAAGTTCACCGGGTTAACATAACATAACATAACATAACAATATCTTTATTTTTAGAAAATAATATACATTCCGTGAACATAAAATTATTTAAAAAAAACAGTGTCACAAACGAAAATATTATTTACTTATTCCTAACCGTTACATATACAAATAGTCCTCCACAGAATATGGCTCAAGAGCTACCAGTAATTTAAATATTTGATGTTTATACAAACTTAATCTTTCCTCCCTTTTAATAGGTTCAGGCAGTTTATTAAACAATTTGATGCAGCAATAAAGAGCGTTTTTTTCTGTTATACTTAACCTGTGTATTGGAATTTTATAATTATATAACCTGGTATTTACTATACTATTGGGCTCAAAGTTCCTAAAGAGTATTTTATTCTTATATAGAAACAGTAAGCATTCTTGAATAAATACAGCGTAAACTGTTAAAATATTATTACTCCTAAAATGCCCTCTACATGATTCCCTACTTTTTAAGTCGAACATAACTCTGATTATTTTTTTCTGAACCAGAAATACATTATTTATGTCCCTACTGTGGCCAAAATTTATTAGACCATATCTAAATTTTGCTTCAAAATTAGCATGATACACTGTTTTTAATGAGTTACTATTCATGTATTTTTTAGAACTCTAAAGCTGTAAATCACTTTACTCAAAGACATACATAACTGGTCAACATGTTTATCCCAACATAAAAAACTGTCAATATATAATCCTAAAAATTTGGTACTGCTGCTAATATTTAAAGTGTCATTATTTACAATAATACTGTTTGGCATATCTGAATGTGCATAATTTGTCTTAAACAAAAGAAGATCTGTTTTATTTTGATTTAAAACCAACCTATTCATAGAAAACCAGTCTTTAGCTTTCTGGAACTCTAAACTAGCATTAACGCTTAGAATAGACATGTCTTTACCACTGACTAAAATGTTTGTATCATCTGCATAATTTGTTATTCTGGAAGTAGTATTAGCCACTAGACCATGAAGATCATTGATATAGATCACAAACAGTAAAGGACCAATCACACTTCCTTGTGGTACTCCAATATTGATAGTGCTTTCAGATGAGATGCCTATTTCAGTGTTTTTATGTATTTTTACTAAATGTCTCCTATTTGCCAAGTAGGACTTAAACTAGTTCAATGCTGGTCCACGTATACCATATTTCTCCAATTTATCAAATAATAGGTCATGCACTAAACAGTCATATGCCTTTGATAGGTCCAAAAAGAGACCCAAAGCCATATGACCAATCTCAGTACATTTCAAAATATCGCAGACAAATTGAAAAATCGCAGTCTGAGTTGATTTTCCCTGTTGATAACCATGCTGATTTGCACTAATAATATGACATTTTGTTAAAAATTCTGTTATCCGCCTATACATAGTCATTTCCAAGATTTTTGAAAAGGAACATAAAAGGCTAATTGGTCTATAGTTATTAATTAATTTAGGATCACCCTTTTTGTAAACAGGTGTTACTATGGCAGTTTTCAGGCATTCAGGAAATACACCAGATTTTAGTGAATTATTTATGATTGTAATGAGAGGATTAACTATCTCCTTTATACAAAGTTTAAGGATTTTAGTGGGTATTTCATCAATTCCACAACTCATTTTGTTTTTTAAATTTTTAGTTATATCCATAATTTCAGTTTCTGTCACAGGTGCGACAAACACTAAATTTATGTTACTTGCAATGTTGTCTTTATATTCAATGTATTGTAATTGAGATAAAGTGTTATTTAAAGTAGTATTTAAGTGGATCATGTATTTATCATCAATCTCTTGAGGACTACCCTCTACTTTTATTGAATTTACACTTTTTAATTGACCATTAATTTCACTAACAATTTGCCACATGCATTTATTTTTGTTGGCAGCTTCAGACATCCTGTTTTCATATAGCTTTGATCGTTTTGTTATTAGTTTCTTATTATATTCTTTTTTTACCTGTCTATAGGAAACATAGAATTTATGGTTAACTCTGCTCATTGTAAACAAGATGTCTAAACGAGTCTTACATTCTATTATCTCTGGATCATCTCTTTTATTAAGGCCTTTTTTACGTTGCCTAGAATCTAACTTTTTAAAAGGAAAGCACTGATTGCATATATACAGAAACTGATTTAAGAAAGTATTCCATTGATCATTTACACATTTGTAACTTAAATTAAGCCAGTCATGATTATGTAATTTACTTATAAAGGTTTCAATATTATTTGTACTAAAATGTCTTTTCATTTCAAGAGTATTCGTTTCTACTTCCTCTACCTGAAAAGTTAATTTTTGGACAGAATGATCAGAGATTCCAGCGTGCAAGACTTCTACTGACACATATGATTGCATATTTGTTAGTATGTTATCTATACAAGTTTTAGATGTGGTTAGCTAGTGTATATTGCACAGTTGCATTTAAAACTTTTTTATAATTTTTTTAACATCAGCACTGAAACTGAAAAAGCATTATAGAGCTTTTCATTACCTAGTTATCTTTTCAAGTGGAATATATGATTATACTTTTGTATATATAAAACCAACCCACTATAAAATGTTTCCCACATAACGTTGGTGTAAGTAGTTATTTTAAAAGCGGTTCGCGCTGTGCAACTCAAACAAAGTCTTGTAAACAAGGAAAACAAAGCCGTTCTCTATTGGAATTTTATTATCAAACACCGCCTACGTCCTCTATTTCAAAGGAAAAAAAAGACAAGCAAGAACTATTTCTGTGTAAGTAATTACACTTTGGGATTTACTGGAAATGGAAGTATGAAATATTTTAATGTCTTCGCAGTTACGCCGAGCGGTACTAACATAAAATGACTTTTTCAGGCTAGCGACTTTTATTTTTCATATCTAATTTAAAAATTTTCTGCAACGGTCTTCGGTATTTACTTAAAAGGGAGGTCAGGCACATAGTTTGCAGAGAACAAGTTGGAAAAGTAATTAAGGGGAGTGTATGTGATTGCAATTACTCTGAAATAAAATATCATGGGCAAAATTGAGGCAACTTTTTAAAAATAGTTTCTCCCAGAATAAACGTTCTTTTTGTTTTAATGTATACTAGAGATTTTTGAGATATCTAAAAGGATAACTAATAATTTATCGGAAAAACTCTTTAGTAAGAGAGAGATTATGAACTATGCCTTAATTATTTTTCATATTAGGGATGAGACGAGATTTTCATATTCATGTTCGAGATTGTTAATCGCCATTTTAATTCACGAGTTCGTTACAAAACTTTTCCGTCGGCCGTACTTTTCAGAAATAAAAATATCTTAGTTTAAATTTTTATTTACTTAACGATAAATAATGACATACAATGACAGACAATACTTACAGCGGCTACTTCGTTTTAAATAATTTTTTAGTGGGAATATAAATAGGTATGTTTGGTTGCCTACACCACAGGTAACTGCCAATCACAGAGCGTTAAATGTGGTTAAATTAATGTATACAAGCAATATATGTTGTATTGCCTATAATAAAATCGTTCATTAATAGAAAATCATTCATTCGACGGAAAAATAAATAAATAAACAGTGTTGTAGGTGTCGCCATTATTTTATAAATTTTATTATTGTGTCGTTTTTGTCTTGTTGTTTAATGTGCTGTAAATTGTAAATTTAACAATATATAACTCTGTATATATATATATATATATATATATATATATATATATATATATATATGTATATATATATATAGATATATATATATATATATATATATATATATATATATATACATATATATATAGATATATATATATATATATATATATATATATATATATATATATATATATATGTATATATATATACATATATATATATAGATATATATATATATATATATATATATATATATATATATATATATATATATATATATATATGTATATATATATATATATATATATATATATATATATATATATATATACAAGAATTACTGGATATTAGTGACGGTCGATATAAACAAACAACACAGTTTATTAGGGTTGCAGTCAGAAAATTGGCCGGGATGTTAATGAAACACTCTTTTGGCTTTTTGTCTAGCTTTCGCAATGGTTTTATTCCATTTTCAAGACACTGTAATAAGAAAAATATGTAAATATTTATAAAATATCACAATTCTTCAGTGCAACTTACTAGTCGTTGAGATTATTTGTAAAATAATGTAAAATAATATAAAATATAAAATAATGGACAAAATACATTCTAAAATTTTTAAAATTTAGGTACAGATAGTAAAACTTAGTTTGTCATCTTTTACTGGTGTGTTTTAACTCTGACACATAGAGAACAAAAAGAAAAAGATAAAAAAGAACCCTATGATTAAAAAGTAATTAGGTGTACTTAATATTATATTTCTTTTTAAGAAGTATGCAACATGTTATGCATATAAGTGTAATTTATGTAGGTACAGGTAGATATTAATTTTATTTTGGATGTTTTTTCAGTAAGTAACAATAAATGTTGCTCAGTTTATCTATGTCTGACTTTTTATTGATGCAAGATGTACTAGATTTTATGGAACATATTTCCAAGAAAACATGTTTTGAATGGTTCTTTTCCTTTGCCAAAATACAGGAATCCACGAAATTAAATTCATGTTGTTGTTTGTATATATATATATATATATATATATATATATATATATATATATATATATATATATATATATATATATATATATATATATATATAGTTTGTTATTTCCTGACCCTGAATATTTAAATAGAAACTTTTTTATTCCCTGGGTTTGTCCGTCTGATGTAGATAAAATTATTTAAATTGTGCTTAAACGCTTCGACAAATTTTCCAATTTTAATAAGCACTTTATTAAACTTTAAACATTACATTTTACAATTAAGTTTCATGTTTACATTTTTTTAAAACGTATAACATGGATTAAAAATTGGTATCTGACATTGACAGATGACATCTGGCAGATATCTTAAAATAGGAGTGGTTCAGAGTCGTATCTTAAATATCTGCCATAGTGAATTTAAAAAAAACAACTTAATTTATTAAATTATGATAGATATTAAAAAGATCTTTGATGTCAGTCTTATTATTGATGGAATTTGGATCTTTTTGTATGTGAATCATTTCCAATATGCATCTTTTGTTGAAATTTTTTTTTTTCAAAATCAAAAGAATGGCTATTTTCTAAAGTGGCTTTTTAATAAAGTGCTTATTGAAAATGTCAAATTTGCCGGAACGTTTAAGCAAAATTTAAATAGTTTTATTTACATCAGAAAGACAAATCCAGGAAATAAAAAAGTTTCTATTTATATATATATATATATATATATATATATATATATATATATACATAAGCGTAAGAAAAAAGAAGTATTTGTGACTCGTTTGGAAAAAATATGTTTTGGATGGTTGGATATCGAATGTATGGAATATAATAATACAAAGAGATTGTAACAAATGGTTTGTCGCGCGAGTGTTTGTTTCTATTAATTCCCATGGGAGCTCATTTATTAGAGTAGATTTTAGGTAATCCAATAAAATGTCCTTTAGGGACGACGGACCGAATAATTCACTTGAACACGTCTTGGCTTCGTTAAAGGTAGAATGAGGTAGATACGATTACATCAGCTTTACGTACGAACAATATATATATATATATATATATATATATATATATATATATATATATATATATATATATATATATATATATATATATATGGGTCATCGCGCGTGTTCAAGCTGTTAGGCCGTATTTCGATTTCGATAGCTTCACGAATGATTCTCGATTTTAAGGAGCGGATGGGGGCGATGGTTTTTGCTTTTTCGAAATCTATTTTGTGGCCTATTTGAATATGATGTTGGGCTAGGGCTGAAGTAGTATCGGAATGTTTGACAGATATAGAATGTTCGTAAATACGGTTATGGATTCGTCGGTTTGTCTGTCCGATGTATGTACGTGAGCAACTGGAACAGGGTATCTCGTAGATACCATAATCTTCATTAGGGATTAGGTCTTTTACGGATCTGACGAGATTGGACAACTTGGAGTGAGTAGTAAAGATGGTTTTGATATTTAGAGGAAGAAGAGTTCTACTGATCTTGTCAGTGACACCTTTAATAAAAGGTAGAAAGATTTTGGGTTGATCCGGCGGTAAGGTTTCTTTTTTGGATGGAATGGGGTTTAGATGTTTTTGAATGCTCTTATTGATTTAGGTTTTGTGGTAGCCGTTTTGTAAGAGTGTTTGCCTTATTGAATTAATTTCGGATGACCTATGATTGTTGTCGCTAAGTCTTATGGAACGAGAAATGAGAGTGTTGACAACTGAATTGAGTTGGGCGGGGTGATGATGTGACTGGGCATTAAGATATCGGTTTGTATGAGTGGGTTTCCGGTACACGGAATAGGAAAAACTGTGAGGTAAGTTTTTCTGAATAAGTACATTAAGGAATGACAAAGACGCTTCAGACTCAACTTCCATCGTAAATTGAATACTAGGATGTATTCCATTCAGGTGGGAGAGGAAGAGATCTAACGTGTCTTTACCATGAGGCCAAATGACAAAAGTGTCATCAACATACCGTAACCAGCAGGTGGGTTTGAGATTTGATGAAGACAGGGCTGCTGTTTCGAAATGTTCCATGAAAATATCATCTATTACGGGAGAGAGGGGAGATCCCATTGGGGCACCTTTGATTTGACGATAGAAATGATTTTGGAATGAAAAGTATGTATTAGACATGCAGTGTTTTATAAGAGATAGTGTGTCTTGGGGGATTTGATGTTTAGAGTCCAAGATGGAAATGGTTTCATCGATGGAAATGTTGGTGAACAAAGAAACAATGTCAAAACTAACTAGTATATCTGAGGGCGAAATAGAAATATTTTTTAAAAGATCAATAAAATAAAAAGAGTTTTTGACAAAAGACGAAGCTTTTTCTGCTAATGATTGTAAGGAAAAAGCGAGATGTTCTGCCAATTTTTGAGTGGGGCAGTTGTATGCACTGACGATGGGTCTTAGGGGAACATTGGGCTTATGGATTTTTGGAAGGCCGTATATCTTTGGAATTTGAGAGGATTTTTCTCTGGGTATAAGAGATTTTTTGATGTCTGAAGGTAGAGTAGACTTATTTATGATGGATTTGGTCGTTTTTCTAGATAGGTGGTTGGATCGTTTGGGAGGAGTTTGTATTCTGTGAAATTAAGAAGTTCGAACATTTTGTCGAAATAATTAGAAGAGTTAAGAATGACGGTGGCATTACCTTTGTCGGCCGGAAGAATGACAATGTCAGGGTTGTTATATAAAGTTCTTTAAGGGCGCGTCTTTCTAAAAGACTGATATTTGACGGTGGGGGTTTGGAAGTACGGAGAATTCTGGCAACATCTTGTCTGGCGACTTCGGCTTGGTCGGAAGGAAGATGAGAAATATAATATAATAAATTCTCAACGCGGTTCTTCCCGAGAACTAAGTAATTTTCATTCATCTGACCGCAGAAATTTATCCGAACATATATATATATATATATATATATATATATATATATATATATATATATATATATGTAAATACTTTTTTCTTTTTGGGTGTGGTAGTCAATAAAAAATAGAGCTTCTGAATCCAAGCTTTCCGTGGTTTTTTGCCACCTTTATCAAGGTCTACAAAGAAAATTATTATTTTGTAACAATTTGAATGATGCAATAAAAAAGCTATAAAAAACTAACCCGAATGTAAGATTCGGACCCGACATAAACAAAAACGTTAAATAACATGATATATACTGCAATTGCAACTGACCTTAAAAATGTTACTGTTTAAAAGACACTTTGACAATTAATACATACGTTAAAAATTTAAAAACCAAAATGAAAGACGACATGTCGACAACAGTCGTCGTTGTAAACTTGATTTCAGTCACATTTCACGAGACAGAAAGAGAGAAAGTGGGAGGACAATTATTGTTTAAATAGTTTAAAAAAAATACAAAAAACAACTTTCAAACTAATGTCTAACAAAATACTGTATAGAATTTTGAGTACTACCAACTGTATTATTAACTTGAAATTGAGCGGAAAATTACAAATATTATTTATAAGATAAACAATAAAAAGAAAATGGTATTTAGTAAATAGGTTTAGAAAAAACAACCAAACAAAAAAAACTGAATTAATAATAATAATTATATATATATATATATATATATATATATATATATATATATATATATATATATATATTAATATATATATATATATATATATATATATATTAATATATATATATATTACATATATTACAAAAATTAAAACCCATAAAGCAGCTGGAATAGATGGCATCACAGTGGAACTTCTTATATACGCTGGCAAAAAAACGTGGAAAATCTTGGCAGATATATTTATGAAACTACCTAAGATTTAGATGCATACCCGATCACTAGAATATAGCAAACATAATTTTAATAACAGATTAACAAATATATTATTTGCTGCTCAGCAAAGAGAGCAAGCTGGCTTAAAAAGTGGATTCAATACCCTGGATTATATCCAAACGCTTCGAGAACTAATTAGTGGAACTAAAGAATATGAAATACCACTAGCATTAACCTTCACAGATTTCGAGAAGACTTTCGATTCTATATATCCCAAGGCGGCAATAGAAGCTTTGACCAACCAAGATATTGATAATCTGTACATAGAAACTTTAGCAAATATATACAGACAAACAAAAGCTAAGGAAAAATTTATGAAAACACTTAAGAATTTCCACTACCAGAGGCATCCAACAAGGAGACACAATATTACCAAAGCTCTTCACTGTAACTCATAAATATATTCAGCAAAATGAAGTGGCAAAACAAAGGACTTTCCATTGATGGGGAATACCTCAGCTATCTAAGATTTGCAGATGACATCGTTCTAATTACTTATAATCCTGCAGAACTACAAGAACTTATAAGCGACCTTAATGCAGCTAGTCAAAAGTAAAAAATAATGTATACTGTATCCAGAAATTTAGTGTCTCATTATAAAAGTTATTTTAATAACAGCTGTAAAACTGAATAATCCTTTGTAAGTACTCTATTGTTGTATAATTATCACAGCTATCCAAGCTGACAGGACCAGCATATAGCCAAGTCAACTGTAGGTTAGTACATATAATCAGATCAAATATTATCATTCAAGCGTAATGTCAAAAAACTCTTTTTATAAACATACAAATTTCCCATAATTATTGTATTCTTTTATTAATCATTATTTTAAGTCTCAACGAAATAAAAGCGCCCAAAATTATGAAGATCTCAATTTAGTTAAATTGACTGGACCAGTGGTGGAAATTAATAAGTTTTGGGAAAACGGGTAATATCCCAAACACATTAGAACTGGCAAACCCGTATATACAGTTATAATGAGTAAACGTTTAACTTAATTGACCTATTAACAAATTACTTGGAATTTATATAACTTTCTACCTGTTACTTATCGTTAATTGTTTTTTAATTTGAAGAGAGTTGTACGATGACAAACTAACACTTAAAAGTCTGCTTCGACGGAATTGGTTGTAAAGTCGTTTGAGTGTTCAGTTTGTGAAAAAAATTAGTTGAGTATTGTAATAAAAGTGTTTATTTTTTTAGAGTGTATACACTTGCCGGTGATGAATTCACGTAGTTAAATTTAACTTTATTGTATGAAACAATGTGGCGTCCCTGGAGTCCAGAGGATAATAGGGCAATTCTGCCAGTTAATGAACCGGAAGCAAATCGACAAGGAGGTGATCTCATTCAAGTATTAGAACCTGAACAGCGCCAACGAATACATTTATCTACTGATGCAAAACAAATTATTGCTAATGTTTTTCAAACTCTTGTCGAAAAAAATATGGACAGTAACGAAGCTTTACATGAAACGGCAACTTTGACTAAAAAACCATTAGCCACAGTCAGAAAAATTGTAACTAATCCTATTATATCAAGATTAATAAGACGGGATAACAGTATTTCTCGGAAGCTCGATCGTGCAGATGAAGATCTTATTCGTCGCAAAGTGTATGCCTTGTATGAAGAACAAATTGTACCCACACTAGATATATTAGTTGACAGGCTTCACGTCGATAACACTGAAATTAAGTGCGGTAGAACAACTGTTTGGAAGTTTTTGCAACGTGTAGGGTTTAAATACAAAAAAGTAGATAAAAGACAGGTACTTATGGAATCCAATCATTTACGGATATGGCGAATGGAATATTTAAACAAAATTAAACAGTGTCGTCGAGAGAATAGACCTATTATTTATTTAGATGAAACGTGGTTTGATACACACGATACGCTATCTAAAGGTTGGGTAGATAATAGTCAATCTTGTTCAACAAAAGCGCCTTCTAATAGACGAAAAAGAATAACAATATTCCATGCTGGATCAGTCGATGGATGGGTTCCAAATGCCTTATCTTTATCAGCTAAAAACATCAGTGATTCATGTCTCGATTACCATGACAACACAACTTCAGATATATTTGAAGACTGGTTCAAAAATAAGTTAATACCCAACATACCCCCCAATAGTGTTGTAGTTATGGATAATGCAACATATCATAGCAGGCAATTAAATGAAATTCCCAGTTCAAGCGATACGAAAATAACAATACAGAATTACTTGTATGACAAAGATATTTATTTTCACATAGATAATACTAAGAAGGATTTATTGGACATTTTAAAAAGTTTCGCATTGAAAAAAGAATACTTTTGTGATGATTATTTCCGAAAACATGGGTCATACGATTTTAAGACTTCCACCATATTACTGTGTATTTAACCCAATCGAACATATGTGGCATCAACTTCAGTCAAGAGTTTGAAGAAATAATACTTCGCCACATTTAAATGCATCTGTCCTGCATTTAATTGAAAAGGAAGTACTCAAAATTGATGCGAATAGTTTGAAAAATGCAGTCTCATATGTTATGAAAGCTGAGAATTCATATTTTCCTACATATAATATACAAAATATTATCATCAATTTAAAAGACGACAGTGATAGTGACACAGATTTAACATAATATCTATGTGATGTAATATTTATACTCGTTGTGTGTGTGTGTGTGTGTGTGTGTGTGTGTGTGTGTGTGTGTGTGTGTGTGTGTGTGTGTGTGTGTTTTGTGTTTTATTGGCACTGGTTTTCACAACCAACTGGCCAATCAATTTCATAATGATTTTTTTAGACTATAACTTATCACTAACTCAGGGGAGTAATGTGTAGTCTCTGTGTTAAGTAAATGTCTTGTTACTTTAGTAAAGTCGACATCATTGTCTTTACAAAGGGACGCTAATTGTATCCGAACGTTTGCGGTCCCTCAGGTGAGTACCGATTTACTCGTTTTAAAAGGTTCATATTTATTCATGTTGACATGTTATGTTTAACTTTTCCGTTTCATGTCTGAAAAAGTTGGCAAAAAATGATAAATTTCTTTATTAATAATTTCACGAAAAAAAATTATTCTTCACTAAAGGTTGTGCATCACATAAAATTATTAATCAATAATCTTATAAAATATTAAGTGGTAGATAGGGAAAATCATAATTATTAATTAATACTGAAGTGATTTTAAATTTACATATACAAGAAAATGTTATTTTAAAATGTTTGTAGGTATAAAAAATTATGTCCAAGTTTAGATTCATGGCCTTCTAATAATTAAATAATACATTTAAAGTAAAAAGTAAATAAAAAAATACTATTGCATTTGTTGATTTTGTATATTGAATAAGTTATCAGTTTATGTATTTTTCCCTTAATTATCATCTAGATATTTATTTAAATTAAATATGTAATGTAAATGCCAAATAAAATATAAAATTCGTTAAGCCGGCCCTTTTTACTATTTACCTGAAGAGGCAAATCTCTTTATGGCGTCGACTTTATCAGCGGGATACTTTTAAATTCTGCATAAGTCAGTTCTTATAATTGTGAATGAAGTATACAACAAGGTACTGGATGTCCAAGAAGCACTCTATCTATCTAACTTACAGTTTTGACTTTTAATTAATTTCTAAATTTCTTATTTTTATTTCAAGTTTGACCACTTTTGCTTATAGCTAAAAATGTCCTTTAGAATTTATTATCTTATTGCACAAAATTTTATTATTATCAAAATACATAATGTGGACTGACCATATGGTTTGATAGCTATAAATCATCACTTTACATTAAATTTATAATTAACCAGCTAACTGCCGAACCACGAATTTGTTTAACTGATCTGCCTCGTACTTAATATTGAAACAAATTAAAAACAGCAAATTCAGCTGCTACAAACTGTGTTTCTGTACTTTTAATTAAGAGTTTTTAACGTTTTCGATAAATATGGTTTTACCTGATTTCTCCCGCGTGAAAATTAAAAGCCATTTTTTATTTTTCTTTATTACCTTATTTGCAGAAAAGTCGTAACTCTAACACGTTCGGACTTTATATTAAAACTTTTTAAGCCAGTTTTATGACAAGGATAATATTAGTCCGCATTGATTATTCTGACGGAGCAAGTCAAAAAGAAAATTTCATTTTGTTTATATTAATGTGATTAGCAAGCAGGAGCGGTGCACACTGAGATGTGATATGCGATGCAACAAGTGATAGGTTCTATAGAAGTTTTCATGCAAAATGTTAGGTCATTCAAGATTTACGACGTCAGTTCCCTACAGCGTTGCCAAAACATCAGAATAGTAAAGAAGTAAGGAATTTTGAAAAGTCAAATGTTTAAGAATGTCTAGTGACTAATCTAATCACTAAAGCTCGGATTATAGGCAAAATTCCTTTTTTGCCCATTATAATTGTTTTTTGCACTTTTTGCCTTTTTTCGTAAATTCCGCCTATTTGTGCCTTTTTAAAACTTCATGGTATTACCCATGATATTATTCTATTACTAAACCATTCTATAATAAAATTTTGGGTCAATAAAAAAATATCAATGGTTTGTTTATATAACAGATTTCTAGGAAAATGTACCTAATCGAGACTTGAGGGTTAACTATTTGGAAATCCCTAAGCTTTATTAGTTTATTATCAGTTGTACAGTCGGTTACTGTATCAGAGTTTAGTCACAAATTGCTATATCCTAGTTTAGTTTTGTTGCGTATACCGAAAAGCAAAGAACGCGTTTTAAAACGTTTTGGACATTTGTGTGAAAAGATGACATCTAAATTAAGGCTATGGATCGTACCTTATTAGGAACTTTGTCTAGAAGGAGATGGAGCATTTTGTAAACCATGCGGCAAATCGATAAGTTTTATTTTTTCTCGTTCCACAACATAACTAAATTCTAAAGCGGTTTTAGAATTCTAATTATTTTTTTTTTAATTCTCAGATTTCAAGTAGAAAAAAGTACTTTATTGACCAGCATTGTGGAACCTCACTTCATAAACGTAATTTGGAAAAAATAAATTCCTCTAAGTTAGCCCAAATATCTCTGCGGGATAGTTTAAGCAGTTCAGGAAGCAGGAGGAAGACGCATTTTAAGTTGATTTATGCCAGATGATGATTGCATCCAACATTCCTCTATATAAAGTTAATAACCCTAGTTTTAAATGCTTTTTCAATAAATATCTTAATAAATCCTTACCGGACGAGAGTACATTGAGAAAACATACTGTGGAAAAATGTTATGTGGAATGTATTTCAAAAATTAAGCGGGAGTTAGAGGGCAATTTTTTGTATATCGTGGATGAAACGACAGATGTATGCGGCAGGTATATAGCTAATTTATTGATTGGAATTTTGAACGAAAACTTTGCGAGAAAACTTTATTTAGTTGCCGTTAAAGAATTGGAAAAAACAAACAATTTAACAATAAGTCGATTTATACAAGATAGTTTAACAAACCTCTTTTTACCCAACGCTATACCGGTGAACAAAATAGTTTTAATGCTTTCAGATGCTGCGGCATATATGTTAAAAGCTGCTGTTAATTTAAAGATTTTTTTATCCTAATTTAATTCATTGCACTTGTGTAGCCCACGGGGTAAATAGAATTGCTGAAGAAATAAGAAATCTGTTTCCGTTGGTAAATAATTTTATAAATTTTATGAAAAAAGTTCTTGTACAGGCTCCGTTGAGGGTGCAAATATATAAATAAAGACTTCCCGGTGTCCCTTTGCCACATAAACCAGTAATTACAAGGTGGGGAACCTGGCTCGAAGCAGTTTTTTTTACTTTGAATACTGCAATGAAATAGAGTTAGTTATGTCAGAATTTGATGATGATATTTCCGAAGCCATTCGGGAAGAAAAAAAAATCCCAAATTGAAACAGGAACTCGCTTATATCAATGACAATTATAAATTAATAGTTACCACAATTACCTTATTAGAAAAACAAGAGATAAATTTATGTGAGTCAGTAAAATTAATAGATAATTTAAAGACGAAAATTAAATCGGCACCCGGAAGTAATGGTCAATATATATATATACCCGGTATTTAGGCGTTCCACGCCCTTCCGATAGGGATCTTTGGAGGAGTATCACCTAGCCGCAAGCCCTTATCTCTTGCCGTACTGCTCCACCATATGCCGATCAGATACCAGCATATTCTAGTAACGGTCAATTAATTTAAAAAAAAAATGAAATATGTTTTCGACAAGAATGAAGGTTTTTCGTTTTTATCTAATGTTGCTAAAATTTTGAATGGGACATTTTCCGAGGAATTTCAAATTATGCCAGATTTATTATCCGCTCTGAAATATGCTCCAATTACATCTGTCGATGTCGAACGTTCGTTTTGAATGTACAAATTAATTTTAAGTGATCGAAGACATAGTTTTAAGACCGAAAATATTGAAAAACATTTAGTTGTTTCTATTAATGATAAAATTTTAAGTGGTTACAATGTTTAATTATTAATTTACAGTTATTTAGTTACTAGTTTATTTATACTAATGTTATGATTATGATGTGTAAATATACCTGCCTTAAGTTAATATTACGTTAATTCACTTTGTACAATAAATAATAAGTTATATTCCTTTATTGCCTAAATGTTAATATTCCTGCCTTTTTTAATAAAAATCTTTGCCTATATAGGTGTCTTTTTCTTCAATTTTTGTTGCCTATAAATCCGAGTTTTACTAATCACTAGTCAATTGGATTTGTAAAATAAAGAAAACAATCACATTTTCAAAGTTTATTTTTTTATTTTTCAATATTATGACCGAATAATGTGTAAAAATGTATAGTTCTAAACACGTTTTAAAACACAAATAGTGAGGCACTAAATAAATCAATAACTTTTATTATGTAGTATTGCATCTACGCTAGGAAATTAGGAAGAATTCAGTGCGACGTTAAAAAGTGCTGGGAAAGCCAGTGTGATAAAAAGGAAATAGAAAGTGGTAAGTATATAAAAGAAAAAATAGAATAGAATAGAAATATGCTTTATTGTCACTGAATTGTACAACTTCATGAACAAAGCTTACAAAAAATCAGAAAAATAACAATTTAAAATTTACTGAACTTAACGAAGTCGTCAATATCACAAATTAAAAGAGAATAAAGTACAAAATCCATTTAAATAAATTGCAAATTGCATAAAAAACACCTTACGAAATAATAAGTTTAAGTTGTTGCATGTGATACCCAAATATATACAAAAAAAACTTTAGTTACTTGTACATAAAGGTACTGTAATTTCTTAGTTATTCGTTAAGAAAATCTACTGAATAATATGGTCTTTCAGATAGATAGGCTTTTACCGGAACTTAAAGAAAGAAGTTGTAGATTTAAGTTACAAGGCGAGATGGTTGTATATATTTTTTTTGTCGAATATAATAAATATTTCTTTACTAACTTAGGGGAAGGGACCGGTAAATACACATTAAAGGTTAAATTTCGCTGGAGTAGTCATGATTAGGTCTTGCCGGATAACATGTAGATGTTTATGAATTAAGCAAACAGTTCCTAAAATATATAAAGAGGAAAGAGTTAAAATCCCGTGGTTTTTTAAATAGTTTCTGAAATATTTTATTCTACTAAGGCCAAAAAGATACCGTATTGCTCTTTTTTATAATTCAAAAATAACATCAGATTGGGCAGCTGTACTAGAATCCCAAAAAGGAAGACCATATCGAAGATGAGATACGAACAAAGAAAAATATGTTATTTTGGAAAATGCTAAATTGATTTCCTTCAAAACAGATCTTATTTCATAGCAAGCTGAGGCTAGTTTCTTACTTAACAAATCAATATGAAGGGCCAGGGACTACTTAAGATTCTTCTTCTTCTTCAGCCTTCATTTATCCATTGTTGGACATAGGCTTCCTCCAATTGCTTCCACGCTTTTCTATCTTTTGGCATTCTCATCCACTGCTTTCCAGCTACAGCTGTTATGTCGTCTATACATCTCTTTTTGGGTCTTCCCACGCTTCTTTTTGTTTCTGGAGGTCTCCAGAGTGTCACTTTATAAGTGTATATATGTCTTGCTACATCTTGGTGCTACGCATTGCCATCTCAATGTCGCTATTTTTTCCATGATGTCGGTTACTTTAGTTCTTCGACGTATTTCGGTGTTAGGAATTTTGTCTCTAAGGCTTATATTTAACATGGCCCTCTCCATGGTCTGTTGAGTTACTCTTAATTGTTCTGCCATTTTTCTTGTTATTGCCATAGTTTCCAATCCATAAGTTGCAACTGGTAGTATACAAGTATCATAGGTTTTTCGTTTTAAGTATATTGGGATTTTTCTGTCTTTTAAAATGAAGCTAAGCTTACCAAAAGCAGCCCATGACAATTGTGTCCTTCTTTTAATTTCTAGGGTTTGATTGTCCTTTTTGTTTTTAATTGCATGTTAGATACATATATTGTTCCACATTTTCTATATTGATGTTATCTATCGTGATGTTGATTTGATTCGATTTTACTTCATGGATATCTGTGCTTATTACTTAAGATTGCTGTCTATAAAAATACCAAGAAATTTTACAGAATCAACGACACTGATCTAGCTATTATTAAGAAGCAAGGGTTGAAGAACTCCTTTATAGGATAATGCTATTGTTTATCCACGTTAAAAGAGAGTAAATTAGAGTCAGACCAGGTTTTTATTTTAAGTAGATCAGCAGTTATAGTTCCATATAGAGTTGCAATATTACAGCTTCTTTAGGTGATACTGGTATCATTGGCAAAAAGAAAAATTTTTCTATCGATTTTTAAGTTAGTCATTTATAAAGATAAGGAGAAGTAGAAGACCCATACTGAACCTTGTGGTACTCCACTTACAATGCCTTTATGACTAGAGTTAGTATCATTTGCTTTAACTAGTTGTTTTCGATTCCTCAAGTAAGATTGGAATCAATTCAAATATATACCTCGAATTCCGTAGAAATTTAGTTTTTTTTATGAAAATGTCGTGATTTATACAATTAAAAGCTTTGGCATAGTCACAAAAACAGTGTCAGTGTAAAGAATATTGTTTAGTGCTTGGTAGACCTTATGTAGTACAGAAAAAAAAGCATCACTGGTACATTTATTAGATAAAAAGCCGAACTGACTTTGTAATAAAATTTTATTTTTAACGGGAAATAAAATAAGTCGGGGTTTTATAAGTCTCTCAATAATTTTTTGGATAGGGCCTGTCGTAAGGCAATAGGTCTATAGTTGCAGACATTCAATTTATCACCACTCTTATGAAGAGAAATATTAATGGCTGTCTGTAAGCACTCTGGAAATATACCTCTTTTAAAGGAATCATTAATTAATTAGACTAGGACTTCCAACACATTTTTTGAAAGACAATCTTGAAGCCGAAGCACACATCATTATAGTCGTTGCTGCTTGAAATATAATTTTCTTATTTCCGAGGTTATCTTGTTAATGTCCAGTGGCGCGGAATCCGTTTACAGCAATTCCTCCAGTTTGGCTTTTAAGGTATGCTTTGCCAAAAAGTTCTCCAATATCGTACTGAGAGAGGGCGCGATTATTATGACGTAACCATTGTCTAATTTCTTCACAACAGGTTTCAATGGTCACTGGACCTAGATCACTGTAAGCTTTATTATTTATTTTAGACTAAAGAGTGTCTAGTCAAGCTATTGACGTATAGAGGGTGGTGTGTATTTGATATTAATTGCGATAGCCCATATTAGTAGCATAGCCCATATTTGTACCTTCTCCTCTACTTATTCATTAAAATAGGTTACCATATCTGTCGGAAATATTTTATCGCTAGATAGAAAAATTTATGTAAAAATGTAAAATCGATATTTAAAACTCGGCTCATACAATACGCATCTAATAGGTATAGTTAACTGAGTATCACCCATTGGATTAATTTTAAAATAAGCTTGATCCATTTGAATCAAATTATTACAGAAATTCTAATAATGCCAACTATCAAGTTACAATAAATCTTTTATTAACTGTCCTTTAATTAAATTTCCGTTCTACCGGAAATACGTCGCAGATAAAAACATTTATTTAGAGGAGTAAATTCGTAACTGAAAACTTTGTGAAACATGAGTCTACACTACGCGTCCAATTAGTTACAGTTTTGCGAAAATCGGCCGTTGGATTAACTGTATTCGGAAATCGTTCTACTTCGTTCGTGAATAAACAAAAACAAACAAAACAATACTAAATGAAAACAATAAAATGCACCGATTCCAATAAAATTCTTTTAGTAAATTGATAGTATTTTTGAAATAGAGAATGTAATATTGTGCTCAGGACAACTCGTAATATACAGAGTGTTTGTCGTGTGACAATGGTCGATAATTCCACTATGGTACAGAAAATCTAAAAAAAGTTATTTAGGAACAATAAACGGAATAATATTCTCCAGGCAGCAAGCAAGCAATTTAGGTAAATCCAGCCTGTCAGACATGTTCATCTTTAAGAAACTCTTAGCCAAATGCTCTTCATGTGGGATTGCTAAGTAATAGAACTCCAACATGGTTCCCTAACCGATTCAAATTCAGGACAGCGCGAGGCGCTTTGTTCCTGATATTCTCTAAACTACATTCATTTTACAATTTCCCAACTGTAAACAAACGCACGTGAACGCCAAACAGGGTCATACTGAGATGTATCATAGTAAACAAAATTTAATGTTCCATTGTAGAAAACTGTGCTAAATTAAATATTCATTAACTGAGAGATACATAACAAAGTGAACATTTTGAATCAAGTAGCATTGTTATAAGTTTATCAAATCATAAAAACATACCATTTAAATTACTCAGAGTCTAAGGAGCTACATGTACTGCTGTCTTCGTTTGGATTTATTATTATGGATTCGATATGGTTCTATATTATATTGTCCAACTTCAACATTTTGGACTCGACTTGTTGTTGAACGTGTTGCACACATTTCTGCCACGTAGTTGGACTAATATTATTTATTGCATCATAAAAAAGATTTTTCATATCTATAAATTTAAAAGTAGTGTTTTTGGCTTCTACATAATTTTTTACTTCTGCCCAGATGAGCTCAATCAGATTCAGCTCACAATGGGATGGAGGCAGCCTTAACACTACTTTGTTTTGGCTTTTTGCCATCTGATCAATAATATATTTGTTATATTGTCCCTTATGTTCATTAACGATAGCCCGCAGTTGCACTTTTAACATGGAGTCCTCAAACCCTATATTTTTTGATTTCAGCCACGCGTGAATGTCAGCTTTTCTAGAAGCAGTAGTTGGAATTGTTTCCCATTTTCTGAAAGATAAGACGCGTTGTTCCATACGATGATGGAGTTGTCTTCTAATCGGGTCAGTATATTTTTGAACCAATTTTCGAAAGATTTTCCGTCTATCTCTTAATGGTAGTCCCCACTTTTTTTTATTCAAACACCCACAGCCCTTCTGGAACAAACCCATCTTCATTGTCAATGTGACAAATTATTAGTCTTTTTCCTTTTCCTAAAAATTTTATTATTTTAAAATTTACTTGAAGACGTTACCGAATTGTCGACCCATACTTTAGATTTGGTGTGACCAGCGTTTAGCCAGGTCTTGTCTAAGTAGTAAATTTTGCGGTTTTCATTTCTGTAGGACTTCATTTTAATCAGAAATTCTCGTCTTCACAAGACAATTTCGTCCCTGTCCATCAAAATGCTGTTTCGCTGAGGACGTTGAAACTTAAAATTTATTTCTTTCAATAATTTAAAAATCGTAGTGAAGCAGGCAACGCTTTTGAAGTTAGGCAAAACCATATCTTCATTAACAACCCTCAGGAACTTTGTCTATTGTGGGTATTTCATTTCGAAAAAAAAATTGATGGATTATTCTTCTTATTGCTTCTCTGTCAAATTCATCCAGCGAGTTAACAATACTTTTACGATGCTCAACTGATTTTGGTGTCGACAATGTTCCCCTAATTTCATATTCATGAACCACATTGAGTACACTACAGCTACACACGCCTACAATAGATAAAAAGTAACAATATTTGTTAAATAAAGTGAAAATGCACACTCTAAAATAAATAATGGAGAAACTATATCAGTACCTGTTTTATCTGCTACTCTAATAAAAATCGCACTTTTCGACATCGTAGGGTTCTCCTGCATTTTTGTTTTAAATACATGTATAATCATTTCCTTCGTTTTAACGTCAAAATGTCCCTTTACTGGTCTTTTTTTAGGTGGAGTGAGAGTTAAATAAATATCAAGGAGTTCATCGGCTGTATCAGTGCTTGACATTTTTGTTATTCTATTTATCTTCAATCACTTAATATACTTAGTTGATTAAGAGAATGTCAAAATAGCCTAGGGAAAAATTATATGCATGGTAATAAAACAAGCATCATCGAAAATATCGGTAAAGTTATGAAACTGCATTCTGTATACTTTTTCAAGTCCAGAAATATTCCATTTACTCACGTTAAAACCTCCCCAAAAAACAGCTTGGATTGACATGACATTTGGCATACGCATAGCTAACATGTTAAATAAAAAAAGTTTTATTGTGCCGATGTGTGTTTTTGCCCTAGAGGTGAGTTTCACTTATTCCCAGGGGTGAAAAAACATACTTTCAAAATAAGTCGGGAATTGGATAAACTGACTAATTTCAAGCAACCTTTGTTCTATAGAGTTTTTTCACTGAGTCAATACTTTTGAGTTATTTGCCAGTAAATATGTTCATTTTTCAACATCAAAAAAACAAGGTTTTTAGACGGTTTTTGCAAATAACTCAAAAAGTAAGTATTTTATCGAAAAATATTGTTAGCAAACATATAGCTTATAAAATAACAAAAAAATGGTGTACGTATAAAGCCAGAAGCACATTTGTGTAATAACCTACTAATGAAAAGTAGGTTATTATTCGACAAATTCCAAATCGAATATTTCAACGTGAAAGAATAAAAAAACAAACACTTTCCCCGACAGCGAGTTTTCCCCGAAAAGTGCTTCATTTTTTTGATATTTCTCGTTGAAATTTGAATTACATGTTTTTCGATAAAATACTTACTTTTTCAGCTGTTCAATCTTCTAAAAACGTGGTTTTTTTATTAAAAAATGGTCATATTCACTCGCAAATAACTCGATTATTATTGACTTTGTGCAAAAACTGTATAAAATAAAAGTAGCTTAGAATTTGTAAGTTTAATCAATTCTGGACTTATTTTGAACGCATGTTTTTTCACACCCAAGAAGGGGTGAAACTTACCCCCATAGCAAAAGCACACATCGGCACAATATCACTTTTTTTCTTTGCCGTTAGCTATGTATATGCCAAATTTCATGTCAATCCAATCAGTTCTTTAATATTAACAGTAAAAACCGTGAATAAATGGACTAAAAAGGAAATAAAACTTTTCGAAACGTCAATAAATTAAAATATTGATTTTTCTTACCTTTATTAAAGTGATTACCGCAAGCTATTTTTACTTTTGATTAACTAATAATTTGTTTTTGGATACTAAAAGTTTACTACACACTATAAAACTTAATAATAAACACTTAAACTAAACTCTAAAAAATAACACGACCAGTAAATAACTTAACAATAACTATAACATATAACACACAATTAACTTAAAAACCAACACGCTACAATTTGAATTTGAACAGACTGATAAGTTTGGACGTGTAAAATGAGAATTTTTCTTGAGCAATACTTATTGAAAGAAAAGAGGTTAGTCTTTGTATGTGGGTATATTTTATTTTATAAAAACCCTTAAAAGGGCAACATTACAAGCACGAACGTTTTCGGAACAACTGTTCCATCATCAGGTTAAAATGCAGGTTAACATGCCTGAGCCACCAAAATATTTGGGTAAAAACCCTTTAAATTGAAAAATGTTACCGAAGAATGTACATGATGTTTATAATATTATATGATGTTTAATATTTTAATTAGATTTTACTTCAGGTAACATACACCCATGCTTAAGTGAGTTCCAGTGTCCGGAGAGTAAACCTCTTCAAACGGACTACGGTTGGCAACTGTAGTCCGGTTGCCAACCGTAGTCCGTTTGAAGAGGTTTACTCTCCGGACACTGGAACTCACTTAAGCATGGGTGTATGTTACCTGAAGTAAAATCTAATTAAAATATTAAACATCATATAATATTATAAACATCATGTACATTCTTCGGTAACATTTTTCAATTTAAAGGGTTTTTACCCAAATATTTTGGTGGCTCAGGCATGTTAACCTGCATTTTAACCTGATGATGGAACAGTTGTTCCGAAAACGTTCGTGCTTGTAATGTTGCCCTTTTAAGGGTTTTTATAAAATAAAATATACCCACATACAAAGACTAACCTCTTTTGTTATACGTGGTATACAGCCAGCTACAGGAATTATTTTCCTTGTGGATTTAATACTTATTGGTCTTGCCAAACGGCATTTTATTATGTTATGTGCACGAGTTCATACGTTTTTTACAGGACCTCTTTTCCTTCGTTTTGTTCCACCTTTCTCTTCTGCTCGATTGTCAATTTCTTCACTTTCACTTCCACATCTGCTTCTTGTTCGGAAGCCGTATTATGTTCATTTTCAGTCACGTGGTCTTCTTCTCCACAATCACTTTCGTCGTCAGTATTAGGTCGATCCTCGTTATCACTTAACTCCTCGAACCATTTCAACCAAACGTCAGGATCGTTAATTCTTTCAACTTTACGCTTCTTCGAATTCTCCATTTTGTTCTAAAAAAAGGAAAATCTGGTAAACATCACGAGTTAATATGATTATGAACCACTAAAAGACTTACAAAATGCTTGGCAACTAAGCGCGTGTAACTATGCACAAACACGTTATACATTAACTCACACACTACTTGGAAAGTACTGAAGTCTAGGTAGCGCTGACACCTGGCGATTTGAATCTGGGTAGACATAATGAAGTGGGGGACGTATACCACCCAAGCCACTAAGAGAGGGTTAAGGAAACATTTTCTCTTACAAATTACGTTCATTTCTATGCACACCAAAAGAATTAAATTATGTCAAATGCATGTTCTATCAATAAGCAGGCTAGGATATTTTTTTCTAATTCATCTGATTTGTGCTTATTCTTTTCTACGCCTATACGCAGTTTGCCAAAATCTTCCCAAACACGTTGAAATTTTCAATCATGAGATATTCATGCTATTTATGAAAATATAGAACACCTCATTGCAGCAATGGACATTATACAAAGTACTTTACGTTATTTGTCGTCTATTAATCAAGAGAATGGTTATAAATTAAAGCTTTAGGATAAAATTCTGTATTTTGGTTGTTTAATTTTTATAAAATAATGCCTTAAAAATTATTTTTCATCAATTGCAAAAAGTATACACTGATTCTGTAAAGGTGAAAACAGATTTGGAGAATTTTGAAGCAGCAACTTAAGGTATAAGGCAGCAAATGGAAGTCATTATTGACAATATTCAAAGAGAAATAAATACGAATTAAACACGAACAGAATTGAAGAGGATAGACCCAGCAGAAAACAAAGTCTTAGAGACATACGATGCAGTTTTTTTGCAAATAAAAACAAGGTTTACCTTCTCCGGACATTAATTGTTTTTAATTTATTTATGTCGTAGAAGTTTTCTGCTTATAAGCATCAGTTTCTAAATCATTTCTTAATGAAACATGTAGACAATTTTTATTTTTAAACAAAACTCGGCTTAAAACTTAATTATAAGAAGTACTGTATCTTTCAGTACACGTTTCTCAAAAAGTTGCATCAGTACACGCGGCGGTCTGTGAGTCCGCATATTGAAATCGCAAGTATGAGAAGGACTAAAAATTCTTCTGATAAAATAAAAAGAACTACTATTACAAACACGTATTTATTAAATATTTTTCATGTCATACACATTCATTACAAATATTTGTGTAATGTTGTAAACACATATATTTTCCACATTTAACACATAAATACTTGGTCAAACGGTTCTTTTTTCTGTCGAAGTAACTGCAGCGTCCTCTTTGTTGATCAACATTACCAGCCGGAGGCGGTAGCGGATCTTTAGATTCCACCATTTCTGTAGTTCTTAATTTCATTGATGATGGCAAACAAGAAATAGAAGCATGAGTACGAAGGTGATTATTAACTAATTGTCTAGCTAAACTCTGTAAAAAAATCTTCTTCTGGTTACATTATCAGGATTTTTGCAATGAAAAATGACATTTGTAACAATACCTGCAATATTTAGCATCGATTAGAAAACTATCATTGGCCATTGACCATTGGCCATCTCCTGGTATTTCCTGCAGTGTTATAGGCAGCTTGTACACGGTATCAACACCCCCTTTAGTATCGTTATAATCCATTATGATTTCGGGTTTACATGTTACTTCATTTATTTTACTATCATAATGAAGACTGGATAACAGTAGGATCTTTTATTTTACTTGGGTTCGTAGGACACAAGGGTGGCATTCTGTGGAAAGCAAAATAAAGTAATGTTAACTAACTGTGATTTTGGGGGGTTGACAAACTCAGATGGTAATTCTGTTTTGTTTTTACGAATTGTACTTACTAACGTCAGCTTTTTGGCGTAAAACGACTATTATAACAGATTCATACTTTGAACCAGTTATCGGTAGTAATATTTCTTCCTGATTCATATATGGGTTCACATTACCTCAAAACTACTGCATTGGGAGAGCTGCTCACGGACCTCAAGATTTGAAGTAGAGTAACACTTTGGCGTCAACTAGGGCAAAAATTTTAATCCCATATTTATTGCCTAAATGAGCAACGCCCTCGAAACGCTTCCAGTATCTCATCCACTGTTACCAAATGAAAAGGACTCTAAGCAGTTTTGCAATTGCTTACCCAAACCCGTTCTTCGCGAGTTTAGAGACATAACAAGTCGAAATAACTCCACCCCTGTTCCTTGGGTATTGTATGAGTCTTGTAAATTTAAGTTATTTGATTTTAAGATGCCATCTAAGTACAACAATTCAAAGAGTGAAATTCTATATTTTAATCAAACGGCGTTGATAATTTTAATAATAAAGTCATTAAAAACTTTGCAAAAAAAAAGAAGGTTAAGGAAACTTTAAAAGTGATATTAAACAACTTTGTGCATGTGTGTAAATACTGAAATATAGATATTTTTATAATTTTAAGACCCTAGAGACACAATCGTAATTACAAATTTTAAGTAGTATCAGCAGTACCTAAATACTTGTTGTAAGTTGAATTTTTTTTCAATATAATTGATTGATAATTGATAATTTTTTACCTCATAATGTAAAAGTATCCGCGCCTATATATTTTTAAATTTATATTTTACTTATTTTTTAACAATATCGTGAACCCGTAACTAAAAATTTATGCAGCTGCCCGAATTCTCACACTATCTTCTTAAAGCGAGCCGCCACTGAAATGTCTGTCAGTCTTTTGCATTTAGAAATTAATGTTCAAATCTTTTAAAATAACCTATGCATGTATTGTAGATTTTAAATTGCAATAAACTAATAAAAAATAACGTGCTTAATGGCTAATTAAGATGTCTTAAAAATGCCTCCTTTTCCCTTATTGGTTTATAATCATGTCGAATAATATCTTAACCTTACTCATACACCTTCAAAAAAACATAAAAGTCATGTAACATGCGTCAGTGAAGTCTTTATTGGCGTTACTAAAACACACAATCCAACCCACAAATACCGACTCGCCAATCAAAATTTAAGAAATAGAAACTAGTTTCAATAAAACGATTAAAAAACCGGGTCTCGCATATTTATCTGGGTAATAGTGTTGTTGTTTTACTTAGATTGGGTAAAGAAACAGGTTGTGATTGGACTTCTTTGGATCGTAATGACTAGTTTTTAAATGGAACAGGTTAAAATATAGATCTTCACGCTAGCTGTAAATATTGGGATTCATTTTGTTATAGGAAATCAGATATTAGCCACATAAACGAGTTTTTATGAACAAAATGTGTTTAGAATAAAATGTAATATTTATGGGACGTTTGATATAATTTTATATTATGGAAAATCTTAACCCTTGAGTAATCGAGTACATGCAAATCATGAACTGTAGGGTGGGGTCTGTGGGGCACAGTTTTTATTTTACACAATACGTTAGAAAATATTAAAATACAACTAAAGTCAGTTCACTATATTTACGCGGGTTTCGGATTAAAAATTTTATTGTAAGTACCCAGTTTTAATTACCTGCTCTTTGGGGAAATATCAACTGGTCAAATGAAATGAAAAATATTCCATACCTTTTTTTAATTAAATAATAATGGAAAATCTTTTATATAATTGACAGTATAATAAGGAGAATTACTTCATGAATGGAGTCTAATGTGGCTAATATAAACCTAATAATAATTTTATATTACACTTCACACAGAAAATATGGTCTATGTATATTTGTTTCATGGAGAGAATTTCTAATAAAAAATAAAAAAATTTAACTTGCCAACAAAAATGAAAATCAGTCATTATCATCAAAAATATCATAATCGTCATCATCATCACTGTCATCACCATTAATTGTTACTATGATTGGACTTATTTCGTTTATTTTATTTTCACGAGTCCACCAATCTTCTATTAGTTTCTTGCACTTGAATATACAGTTGCACCACACTTCTGGAGTTACAATTGAAAGTGCCTTTCGCCAAGTTTCCCGAACTGCGTCGTCGCTATAACCGTTAGGCCCAATATGGTTGTCATAATATTTTTTTGCTATTACCCATATATATTCGATGGGATTAAACTGGCAATGATACGGTGGCAGACGTAAAACTTGATGACCGTAACTTTCAATAATCTGATCCACAACAAAGGTTTTTGGTTTTGCGTGGATATTTGCCAAGCGTAATAATTCTGATTTTAAAATATGTTGTGTAAATGGTATATGTTCCTTTGTCAACCATTCTTTAATTTTATTAACAGTCCAAGAATTCGTTGGACTTTTGTTTAATACTTCAGAATGGTAAGGTGCATTGTCTAAAATAATTACGCTGGGCTCACTTAAGCCTAGGAGAAATTTTTCATGTAACCATTTTACAAACATTTCTGTGTTCATATTATCGTGAGATAGTCACTTAATTTTGATTTAGATGAAAATATTAAATCAGCACCTTCTATAAAACCCGATTTCCCTCCTGCATGTAAAATTATGTGTCGCTTCCCTTCTCCATCAGTATGTTTGATAGATTTTACGTTATCATCTTGCCATATTCTCTTGGTTGCACCCCTAGAAAATATCCATGTTTCGTCTAAATATATAAAATTTGCTCTTTCTTCTTTTAATTTAGAATATTTTCTTAGAAAGTTAATTCTTTTATGCACAACAGAACTTCTTTCAGAAAGGGCTTTTCTGTTATCCTCCTTTTGAAATTTGAAATCCAAATTATGTATCACTTGCCATAGACTTGTTCTGCCAATTTCCTCAAATTTTCTATCTTTTAATTCCGAGAGAATTGTATTTAAGGTCACATGTTCCTTGTTGGCTCGCATTCGATAAATGGTATCACGAATTTCAAATTTTTTTCCATCTGGAATATCTTTCGTTTTCAATGACAGGTGAGTTTTCCGGTGATCTTTTTTCGGCCGTTCATTATTGCGATTTTGTAATACTCCTCTTAGTTTGGTTTCACTAATTCCTAGAGCATCACATACTCGTTGTTGAACAGACATTACCGATTTTAAAGGACCGCCATTTTCTTTTTCATCCGTAAAATACTTATGTACACTGCAAATTAGACTATCTATATCTAACACACGTCTAGGCATTTTTAAATATTTCCACCAAACATACAATGTCAACGCTGGCAAAGAATCAATTCAACTGCAATATTGTAACAAATTTATACCTACCCTAATGTTATTTTAATGTATTTTAAAATATGACCATTAATGCAGTTTTTACCTAATTTTCTGGGAAGTCGTTTACTGCAACTGGTTATCAATGAGTCATTAGCATAATTTTGTTAATCCGAAACCCGCGTAAATATAGCGAACCGACTATATTTGATATAATTTGATATATGTACAATCTTTTTTTATTTTATTTTTAATGCATTTTAAACTAAATGATAAAATAAACAACATCTTTAAGAAAATGCAAAAAAGTACTTCTCTTGCATTTAATAAAAAAAATTCTAATCCTAATTTCAATTTTCACTGCAGTCTTCGCAAATCGGTTTAACATGTTCTAAGCATAGCCATTTCTGACATTTGACACAAAAATATCGTGGTTTACGATTTGGACAATATGCGCAACGACCTCGTGTATAGTCGGATCGCTATATTTACGTGGGTTTCGGATTAACAAAATTATGCTAATGACTCATTGATAACCAGTTGCAGTAAACGACTTCCCAGAAAATTAGGTAAAAACTGCATTAATGGTCATATTTTAATATACATTAAAATAACATTAGGGTAGGTATAAATTTGTTACAATATTGCAGTTGAATTGATTCTTTGTCAGTGTTGACATTGTATGTTTGGTGGAAATATTTAAAAATGCCTAGACGTGTGTTAGATGTAGATAGTCTAATTTGTAGTGTACATAAGTATTTTTCGGATGAAAAAGAAAATGGCGGTCCTTTAAAATCGGTAATGTCTGTTCAACAACGCGTATGTGATGCTCTAGGAATTAGTGAAACCAAACTAAGAGGAGTATTACAAAATCGCAATAATGAACGGCCGAAAGAAGATCACCGAAAAACTCGCCTATCATTGAAACCGAAAGATATTCCAGATGGAAAAAAATTTTAAATTCGTGATACCGTTTATCGAATGTGAGCCAACAAGGAACATGTGACCTTAAATACAATTCTCTCGGAATTAAAAGATAGAAAATTTGACGAAATTGGCAGAACAAGTCTATGGCAAGTGATACATAATTTGGGTTTCAAATTTCAAAAGGAGGATAACAGAAAAGCCCTTTGTGAAAGAAGTTCTGTTGTGCATAAAAGAATTAACTTTCTAAGAAAATATTCTAAATTAAAAGAAGAAAGGGCAAATTTTATCTATTTAGACGAAACATGGATATTTTCTAGGGGTGGAACCAAGAGAATATGGCAAGATGTTAACGTAAAGTCTATCAAACATACTGATGGAGAAGGGAAGCGACACATAATTTTACATGCAGGAGGGAAATCGGGTTTTATAGAAGGTGCCGATTTAATATTTTCATCTAAATCAAAATCAAGTGACTATCACGATAATATGAACACAGAAATGTTTGTAAAATGGTTACATAAAAAACTTCTCCCAGGTTTAAGTGAGCCCAGCGTAATTATTTTAGACAATGCACCTTACCATTCTGAAGTATTAAACAAAAGTCCAACGAATTCTTGGACTGTTAATAAAATTAAAGAATGGTTAACAAAGGAAAATATACCATTTACACAACATATTTTAAAATCAGAATTATTACGCTTGGCAAATATCCACGCAAAACCAAAAACCTTTGCTGTGGACCAGATTATTGAAAGTTTATTATTATGTATTATGTATTATATATGTATTATTTTGAAAGGACCAGGTTATCAAGTTTTACGTCTGCCACCGTATCATTGCCAGTTTCATCCCATCGAATATATATGGGGAATAGCAAAACAATATTATGACAACCATATTGGGCCTAACGGTTATAGCGACGACGCAGTTCGGGAAATTTGGCGAAAGGCACTTTCAATTGTAACTCCAGAAACGTGGTGCTACTGTATATTCAAGTGCGAGAAACTAATAGAAGATTGGTGGACTCGTGAAAATAAAATAAACGAAATAAGTCCAATCATAATAACAATTAATGGTGATGACAGTGATGATGATGACGATTATGATATTTTTGATGATAATGACTGATTTTCATTTTTGTTGGCAAGTTATTTTTTATTTTTCATTAGAAATTCTCTCCGTGGAACAAATATACATAGACCATATTTTCTGTGTGAAGTGTAATATAAAATTATTATTAGGTTTATATTAGCCACATTAGACTCCATTAATGAAGTAATTCTCCTTATTATACTGTCAATTATATAAAAGATTTTCCATTATTATTTAATTAAAAAAAGTTATGGATTATTTTTCATTTCATTTGACCAGTTGATATTTCCCCAAAAAGCAGGTAATTAAAACTGGGTACTTACAATAAAATTTTTAATCCGAAACCCGCGTAAATATAGCGAACCGACTTTATTTGGACGCGGAGGCGCTGGATCTGCATGTACTCCGCTTAATTTTTGGGCGATATTTCTGATATCCTTTTATAAATGACGGTCTCTTGGTCTGGTTAACATGTTCTCTCTTGTCAAGGCTAAGCTAATTGATTTCAGAAACGTTTCGAAAATAGGTCGTTTTTATTTGTATTACATTTATGTATTTCGTGAGAGTTATGCCGGCAATGTTAAGTAAATTATAAAAAAATGACCATTGGCCATCTTCGGGTGTTTCTGACCACATTATAAGCCGCACATTTCAGATCGACTGAGTCAACGTACGATTTTGTAATATTATACAATGTAATAATATTGGGCTTACAGGCATCTCCAGAATCTTCATCAATTGAGTTATCATAGTGAAAAGATGATAACAGCGTCACGACTATTTTTTTTTGTTTGACGTATATGGCATCAAAGTAATGGATTTGAAAATGTAAACATAACGAATACTGTGGTCTGCTGGGATCAAGAAGTTCATTTGGAATCTCCCTTTTATTTTTTCGAATTGTTTCAACAATTGTAATTTTGTGCTACTCCAGCATGCATTTTACAATTTCGTAACTTACTTGTAAACCAATTATCCATCGTTATATTTCTAGAATCAAACACAGGCTCACATATTCTTTCGGCTAATACAAAAAGAGTCATATGCTTGACGAGCATTTCCTTTTGAACCTGGTAACTATGAAATTAAATTAGAACTTCTTGTCCGAACATTTTTTGGAGGCGCATGTTTTCCCCAAAATACACCATCTTTTGTATGTATGTATTTGTTTCAAAATATTTTAAAGTTGCAGGTTTTTCCTCCAATCCTTTCTCCAATTCTGTTTCCAGTTTTTCCTCCCATTCTTCTTCTGTGTCTGTACTGTGGTCACTTTCATCACACCTGTCTGATTCTAGCTCTCTTTCCAAAATAACATTTTCTTCTTCTACTTTATCATAGAGCTGTTGCAATCTTTAAATTTCTTTCAGATAAGGATCCATCACTGAAATCTCTGTAAACTGTTAACTGTGTGAAAATACAGAGAAAAGTGGAAACTGGAAATCGGGACATCTCGAAGAACACAAAACAACTAAGTTAAAAAAAGCGTCATATGAGAAATTCCGAAAGCTGATACGAAATCAGCAGCTCACGTGGACAGGGGCACTAAATCATTGAAGTAGATTTTTACTTTATAAGGATCACCCGCTATTTAATATATTTGTTTGGTATTGAACGAAAAACACAACAATATACGAATAATGATATAATGTTGTATTTCATAACTGATTTTAATTCATATAGACTTACGTGTTCAAGCATATATACATACGAGTGTGTAGCGTTGATATTATTGTGGTAATGCATAATAAGTAGATATTTGTTAAGTAATTCCGTGTACACATTAGAGGTTAATACTACTAACATGAAATGTGGTATCCGCCAAATATTTAAAAGGAAAATATTAAAACTGATAAAACTGTATTTTGCTATAAAGACGTTTTAATAAATACTATTTTACGATTACATAAGCTGTAGTCTTCTTCTGGATGTAGTTTGTAGATAGATCAAGTACCACATAAACTACAGCAATCAGTCCTGTGCCCGAAAAGGGAATTAAAGCTAACAGGATAACTAATAATCTATTTTCGTAAAAAGAACCGAAAATAGTCGGTATAGAGCCTCTTATTCTTCTTATTGCGCCGTCTCCTTTCGAAGGTTGGCGATCCACATGGCAATTGGTCTTTCAGCTTCGAGTTTTGTCGCCTTCCACGCCTTATTTCTAATTTATTACAATTCAACAGATTTTTTCTCTTACCAATTTGTGGGTTGTTACTCTGTCTGCTAATGCAATTTATGCATACTAATTAACACAGACATGTAATGTTGGCATAATTACTAAAACCTTTTTTTGATCTATAACTTTTTTGATCTATATCCTTATAAGACAGCACCCTAATATGGGCTTTTTATAATTTCAGCATTTAATTTACTTTATACCAGTGACCTGATGATGCTTTGCAAATTTTAGAAAGTGAAACCGGTCGTCTTAGGTAGTAAAATTAAACTGATTGTGAGTAAGTCTAATTTATTTCGTTTTACCTCTTTTTGTTCACTCATGCGCTGAAGTAACTCACCATTGGTAACTTTTTGTATCCATTGAACTCTCAGCAGCCGTCTGTATGTAGACATTTCAAAGGCATCTATTCTTTTTTCTGTTTCAGACTTCATTGTTTAAATTTCACAGCCATACAGCCAAACAAAGAAAACGTAACATCTGATCAATCGAATTATGAGCTCTAGACTAACGTCTGATCTTGTAAAAAATGTAAAATACTTCTTTTTTAGAGCAGTCTATGTTACTTCAACGTCTGTCTATATCAAGGTCTTTAGCGTTTTTATTTCTTTCGCTACCTTGATACTACTACTACTACTATCGGTTTACAGCGTTCTCCGACGCCTTCCGACTCCTAACCGCCATTGTTCTCTATTCAGCCATAGGCCTGGAGGGATTTCTCTTTCCTCTAGTTCTTTTTCAATTCCCTCTCTCCAGCTTTTTCTCGGCCTTCCTCTTTTCCTTCTCCCTTGTGGTGTCCACGGCAAAATCTGTTTTGGAATCCTGTCATCTGGCATTCTCTGTACATGGCCGTACCATATTAACTGTTTTGTTTTTATGTCATCAACTATTGTATGCTTGACTCCCATCATTTCACGTATTCTCTCATTTGGTATCCGATTTCTTCTTGATTTTCCTGCTGCTCTTCTCCAGAAGTCCATTTCTGTTGCTAGTAACAGTTTCTCTGTTCTTTGTTTCATTTGCCAAACTTCGCTGCCATATGTGATTACACTTTTAAGTATGGTGTTGTATATGAGTTGTTTGTTCGCTTTAGATATTGTTTGGTCCCACAGAATTCCGTTTATCATGGATATGGCTTTTCTACCCTGTATGTTTCTGTCTTTTATAGCAGCATCGAGTGTTCCATCTTGAGTTATCTTCATACCCAGGTACTTGCATTCATCACAGTTTCTAATTTCTGCCCCATCGTCTAATATAATGGACTGTTTTGTCCCTCCAATACACATGGCTTCAGTTTTCTTAATGTTGACTTCGATACCCCATTTGTTATATTCTTCTATTAGCTTCCGAGTCATGTAACTCAAGTCGTCATGATCCTGAGCAATCAGTATTTGGTCATCAGCGAAACATAAGGTGTACAGTGTAGTCTCGTCATTGAGAGCAATTCCCATGCCATTACATTTTCTTTTCTACAGCTTGAGTGCTTGTTCCAGATAAATTTTGAAAAGGGTAGGCGAAATACAGCAACCCTGCTTTAGTCCTTTCGTGACCTTAAATCCTGCAGATATCCTTGATCCAGTTTTAATTTTTGGAGTCGTTCCATTATACAGACTTTGGACTGCTTTGATGAGACCATGCTTAATGTTGGTTTGCTGTAGGGTTGACCATAGTTTACTTAGGGGTACACTGTCATATGCTTTTTGTAAGTCTACGTACATCAGGTGAACTTCTTTATTGACGGCTGTTTTTTTTTTCAATAACTTGCGTAATAGAGTACAGGTGGTCTACTGTGGATCGCCCAGCTCTAAAACCAGCTTGTTCCTCTGCTTCGTAATCTCTATAGTCATTTTCTATTTTGTTTCCCATACATCCTACTTATTGTGCTGTTTACCGCAATTCCTCTGTAATTTTCACACTGATCCTTGCTGCCAAGCAAGGATCAGTGTGTTTTTGTGGATAGTTGACATGATAGATAATTTCCACTCTTTTGGTAATTCGGCTCCATTCAAGCAGTCTTGAAAGAGTTTTCTTCTGTTCCTGGAGTTTGTCTGTACCGGCTTTCACTAATTCTGCAGGGATGTCACCAGGACCAGGGGATTTTCCATTTTTCAGGGATTTGGTTAGTTCTTCCATCTCTGATTTACTTATTTGTAATGGTGATGAATTTATGAATTTGTCTGCTAATGCAATTTATGCATATTAATTAACACAGACATGTAATGTTGGCATAATTACTAAAACCTTTTTTTGATCTATAACTTTTTTGATCTATATCCTTATAAGACAGCACCCTAATATGGGCTTTTTATAATTTCAGCATTTAATTTACTTTGTACCAGTGACCTGATGATGCTTTGCAAATTTTAGAAAGTGAAACCGGTCGTCTTAGGTAGTAAAATTAAACTGATTGTGAGTAAGTCTAATTTATTTCTTTTTACCACTTTTTGTTCACTCATGTGCTGACGTACCTCACCATTGGTAACTTTTTGTATCCATGGAATTCTTAGCAGCCGTCTGTATGTAGACATTTCAAAGGCATCTACTCTTTTTTCTGTTTCAGACTTCATTGTTTAAATTTCACAGTCATACAGCCAAACAAAGAAAACGTAACATCTGATCAATCGAATTATGAGCTCTAGACTAACGTCTGATCTTGTAAAAAATGTCAAATACTTCGTTTTTAGAGCAGTCTATATTACTTCAACGTCTGTCTATATCAAGGTCTCTAGCGTTTTTATTTCTTTCGCTACCTTGATACTTATTTCATTTTTCTTTTTAGGGTTCTTCAGTTGTGAGATGAGATTAAGAAACCCTTTTAGTCTAAAATCCATTTTAACTAGATTGTAATCGCTATGAATGTCAGCTCCAGGAAAAGTTTTATTAGATTTTATGTAATTCTTGAAGTTGTAACGGAGCAAAATGAAGTCAATTTGATTTCTAACAATTTGATCTTTTCTGTCTGTAGGTGATTTCCAAGTGTATAGACTTCTAGGATGTTGTTTAAACAAGGTGTAGGCTACTAACAGGTTGTTCTCTACCCACAATTGTACCAGTCTATCTCTCTTGCAGTTTTTGGTACCGAGACCGTATACTCCTATCAGTGGCGGCTCGTGGTTTTAGAGACAAGGTTGGCAAGGTATTTTTTGTTTCCTCAGATAGGTATCATCATCATCATTGGCTCCACAACCCATGGTGGGTCTTGGTCTGCTTAAGGATAAGTCTCCATTCTCACCTATTCTTCGTCTTGGCTTTCCAGTTTCGTACTCTCAGATAGGTAACCGTCTAGTAAAGTCTTCAATCATCATAGGAGATTTTTGTTTCTTTTTTGTATTTCCTATAAATTTAGAACCTAAACATGTTTATAAATTAACTCTAATCTACGTTGTTTGGAAGTAGCAAAATTTATTAGAGTTTTGGAGAGATTTTAAAAGTTTTTTTTCTATTGACATTTGAGTAAAGCTTGACAGTCTCTCGTGTTTCATTGTGTTTCGAAAATACGTTTTGATTCTTTTGAAAGTGAAATCTTGTTCATTTGAGGCAGACGTTGGTGGTAATGAGAGAATTAATGACAATAATTTATTAATTTCGGTAACAGTTTGTTGTAATAAATTGCAGTATATTAAATTATACATATCTTGTAACTTATCCCACCTTCCGAAATTATTTGGATCAGCATATACAACTTTTAATTCATTTTCCAATTTTATTTTATTAAAGAATGATGGATAATTTTTAATTCACCTGTCTAATAAATATCTTGGATATTCTTTGGCGTAACTTTTAAATTTTGAATCTTCAAAGAGGTTAAAAATTTGCAACTCTTCAACATTCGAAAAAACGAGTATCTATTTGCTTAATAATAGTATCCAAAATTTCAAAATATACCCTTTCCTCAAGATCTGTTTCTGTGTCATGTCTTTGTCTTTTTTTGGGGCGTTCGGAAATATCAAGCGAGTCCAAAACGTCACTGCGTATATACTGGAAATTACTATCATTACGAAAATCTCTGAGATTTTGCAGCAGTTTTGTTATTGTATTTTTGGAATGAATAATGTCAGTTAACTGATTTTGAACAACATTGAATATCAAATCGGTTTGGGTAAATACTTTCTTAAAAATATTTAAAAGTATGTTGAAAGAGTAACCATTTAATAAATTTTTCAAACCGATTGCTTCACGGATCGAGATATCATCACTTTCAAAACCGTCGCATTCAACAATAAAATCAAAAACTTCCAAAAGCTGTTCACGAAAAGCTGCTACAGTGGAAACTAACCGAGATTTAAAATTCCAATGCGTCTTAAGAAAAAAGAAGCAAATCCGTTCAAACTGGTAAAAAAAGTTCTTTAAAACATTCTTTAATTTTTTTACATCTATCCTGCAAAACTAAATTCATTCTATGCGCATGACTAGACTTCGGCAAATATGCAAATAAAAATGTAGAAAATATGCGCATAAATATGCACGTGTTTACCCGAAAATATGCAAATATTTTACAAAATATGCATACAAATAAATAAAAAAATCGTAAAATAGTAACAATTTTATTTAAAAAAAAAGTGTACATAACTAAATATTTCCTACTATTCATTAAGATTTACATTTATTTTAAGTAACTACATCATTTTTAAGTATGAATAAACTTATTTAGAATTATGGTAACAATAAATGACCAAGTGGTGTTCAAAATTTTCTAACAAAAACTTGTGGCTTCTGTCTGAGTACATATATTTATATATGGAAAAACTTCGTTCAACATCAACTGATGTAACGGGAGCATTTTTCAAACTAACCAAAACATTTGGTTCTAAATTAATTGTTTCCGAAATATTTCCAGCTAGAACACTGACTACTTCAGAAAGAATATGGTAACCTTTATTTTTTTCCATAGTAGCTTCAAATTTTTTTAAAATATCTTTTCCAATATTACCTCTAACGTTCCGACAACATGACGCAAATTCTTTTATTAATGCTGTACTTTCGAACAATGACAGTTTTGGTGATTCTAACTGAGTAATTGTTTTTTGAACAAAACTAAAATTTGATTTTATAAATGAAAGTTCTTGTTGAAGCAAGTTACTCTGAAAAGTTTGTTTAGAATCCAAAAGAGATTGGGAACTTTCATCTGTTAACGTATCAATTATGTTCTTTATTTTAACAAAATGATCTGCATAAAAATTAGCTGCTTCTAACCATGTTCCCCATCGCGTTAAAATAGGTTGTGGTGGAAGAGGAATGTTAGGTAGCATTTCTTTATAAAGTTGAATTCTTATAGGAGATTTAAGAAATACTTTTTTTACACTGGATATCATGGTATTTACAAGAGGAAACTTTTTTCGTATTTCCTCTGCAACTCTGTTTAATCCATGCGCTACACAAGTAACATGTATTAAATCTGGGAAAAATATTTTTAAATTTTGTCCTGCTTTCACCATATAAGGAGCAGCATCCGATAAAATAAGCAGTAATTTATTAGAAGGAATAGTTGTCGGAAGAAAAAAAGTTGCTAATGTTTCTTGTATAAAACGCGAAATTGTTAAAGCATTTGTTTTCTCAAGTTGCTGGCATGAAATAAAATGAGATTTTGGTAAGGTATCTTCTTTAAGAACACCAATCAATAAATAAGCAATATACTTTCCTGAGGAATCAGTGGTTTCGTCTACACATATGTAAAAATAATTATCTGCAATTTCTTTCTTAATATTAATTAACACCGACGAGTATAGCCCGTTCACATTATTTCTTCTTAGAGACCGATCACTTGGAACATTAAGTTTGCAATATTTTTTTAGAAACGAACTAAAATTTACATTTGCTAATTTTGAAAGCGGTATGTTTGCAGACACTAATGCGCGACACAAGTCTTCATTAAAAGTTTCTTGCTCATCTAATTTTTTTGAAGTAGATTGGAAACATTTAGCCATTGAACTTTGATGTTTTCCTCCTATTTTTCCTTTTTTTGCAATGTGTGAAGCAGTTCTCACATGTTGGTCTATCTGAAATTTCTTCTCGCATGCTATCTATAAATAAAAATAAAAACCTTTATTTTAACCCAACCTTTAAAATATAAAAATATACAAGGTGTTTTTGGTTAATCAAATAACTGGTTTGGAAAAAAAAAACACTCGCTAAGTGTTTTAAATGCAGTATTAATCCACAAATTAGTTTTTGTTACTAACCATTAGTACATCATATAACTTATTTTAAAAACAAAAGTTTTTTTTTTGTTAATTCAATTACAATAAAAATAATTGTGTTTTAGAATAGCTGACTTCATAAAAAAAAGTAAAGGTGAAAAATTTTTCTAAATACACACCATTGTATTGTACCGTGGACAATTTTTTCTCACTAAAGGAAGCTATTTTTCATTTAAAAACAACCTACGAGTACTAAATTTCAAGTAAATACGTTTATTGGTTTTCAAGTTATTGTTGTTATTAACTAAAAGAATTTAATTTTTTTAAATTTTAACACCCTGTATCTCGAAAAGTAAATAAGTTTGACCCCTCATTAACTATATCGTTTTGTTCAATTTTTCGAGAAGTATCTACAGTCAAACGTTGTAAGTGTCATTTGGAAACACCCTGTATGTATGAAATATTAGATATTTAATAGAAAATATTAGATACTTACAATTTTGCCACAGACTGAACAGTAGATTTTTCCCATATCCATAGACAGCTCTTTATAAGGTTTAATCCAAGTTGAAGCACTGGTTGTTTTAGGCATTATAAAATCACAATCTTCCTTTTTGTTACGCACAACGAGTGTTTACGCTTTGAATATCAAAAAAAAAATGATTTACAAATCTGAGCATCAAATTAGAAATGTTTAGGTACCTAATTCAATAAACTGGGAGATTTTGGAAAATCCCTAAATTAGGAACAAAACTATTAGCCGTTTACCTGCTGTTAAGATACAATAAATTGTAGATAGATTTGGGGATTAGATCATAAAATGCAAATGAGCGAACCCTTAGCGATTATCCAATAACTGAATGCCTCAGTGACCGAGACTTTCTAAGAATGTTGAAGGCTACTTAAATTGATCTTCTTTGAAATTGTAAATGTTTTGTACCTGTAGAGATTACGTACTTAGATCATTTCTTGATAAAAATGACTACAAAATTTTATACAAGAATTGAAATAAATTGGTATGTTTAAAAATTTTCAAATACTTTTATATTGCAAACTTTTATACAAATATGCCAAAATATGAAATATTTGCATAAAATATGCACAATATGCAAAATATGCAATATGCATATTTGCCGAAGTCTACGCATGACAGTGAGTAAATAAAGCTTGCGGTGCAATAGTTTTAACTTTTGCTCGGAGACCATTCAATGCACCAGACATCACAGCAGCGGCGTCATAAGTTTGCCCTACCAATTTATTTTTGATATCAAAAAAATTTAATCTGTTCTTTAAAACACCAAATACATATTCTGCCTTATGGCTTTTACTCACGTCTGTAAAATCTGAAAACCTCTCATAAATATTACCACGTAACGCGTATCGAACAACAATTGATAATTGTAAATGACATGATATGTCGGTAGTTTTATCTACTTCTAGTGAAAAGCAAATGGTTTCCTGAATCTCAGATTCAATAATGTTACTCAAAATGTAACTAATTGATTCAATTATTTCATTCCGGATTGTTTTAGATACACATTTAGATATGCCTTCGAATCAGAAAGTAAATTAGAAAATTCCAAATCGTATTTCTTAAACATTTTTATTAGTTCTCTATCATTACCTTGATTTAACGAATGCTCCGATTTATCGTGTCCCCTAAATGATAATTCCTGATAACGTAAAAAATTACAATATCAATTAAGCGACGTAAAACTGCGTGATTATTTTTAACAATCTCGTTATGTTTAATAGCATTTTCACGTTGGTCATTATCTAATGAAATATAGATATTTTGTTTTCCAAATAAATCTAATTGAATCTGGCTGTATGTATGATCTTTTGAAATATCATATTTATGTAAAGCCCTAAATAATTCCTTTAAACTATCGTAACCAGATTCACACCACGGATTTTGATGTTTACCCATATTAATCGAAAATAAAATGCAAGGCCAACAGAAAAGTTTGTTTTTTATTTCACTCCCGGTAAGCCATGAGTACTTGCTGTAATAATTATCTAAAATTGTCTATTACGTCCCTTACCCCCTCCCATACTTATATTTATAAGCCAGAATACTTTAGGCAAAGGACGACCCTTATTTTTAATAATAATTTGTTCTTCGTATGGAATAGATGAAAACCCATTTTGCAAAATATAATTTACAATATCAGATTTGTCAATACTTACAGTTTCTCCCATAGCTTGCATTTTTTAGGTTAATTTACCTGAATTTCTTTACACTTTAATTTAAAAAAACTTCTAATATATCAAAAACCCTTTAACCTTCAACTATTTACAGCAGATGTAACGTATCACAGTATTACTTTAGAAAATAAAAATAAATCGCAGAAAGAAAAGCTAGTTCGTGCACTCAATATCACTTCCCTACTTAAGTTCTTAAGCACTTATCCATCCCGAAATTACATTTCATCCAGCGCTCGCAAGGTACAGTTAGCGACCAATCACCAATCCAAATGAATCATCGGCAAATTTAAACTTGCCGTACTTGCCAGTTAAATTCCTATGGAAATAAATATATGTTTGGTTGTTCATCAACTAATATTCCGTTGATTTTTACATGTAAATCGTCAAGCGTAAGACCGGCATGCTGAAAGCCGGAAACGTGTCTTTTTAAGAATTCACACAAGCGGATGGATGTCTCCGATTCAGGATTATTAATTATTTGAAGAGTGTCTTACTCAGGGATCACTTAATGCTCAGATTGGACGAGTTCTTTTAAAAACCATGAATAAAATTTAGTCTCGTCGAAATGGTCGAATTCTTTTAAAAAGCATGAATAAAATTTAGTCTTTATTATTTCAGATATTTTTTTTTATTTCACAGAAACGAATGACATCAACTGAATACCTACGACAATTAATTATCGACATACTGATTAAATTTAATATTAAAAAAAAATCCATAATAAAACCTAGACATTCACTAAAATAAACATGGAGAAGATCAGAAAAACTCAGAGAGCTATGCAACTCAGACAGCTAAACTGAAATAGAAATGGGCTGGACATAACGATCGTCTTAAGGATGACCGATGGAATAAAGAAATCGGGAATTGGCTATTTAAAGCCAAAAGACCACGAGGAAGACCACAAATACGCTGAAAGGCTTAAAAAAAAGAAACCAATGTTCTCATGGGAGAGAACCAACTACACAAAAGGATAAAAATTTAATCAGCAATACATTTTATTCCCTATACCAAAAATGTTTCCGACCGGGAATGAACCCCAATTTAATCTCGATTAGTAGACTGATCCAGTCGACCAACAAAAATATGCCATGCCAGGGATGCAAACATTATACATACTGCACAATACACTACAACAACCAATATCGGTAGATATGTCACAGCACCACTAAAACTAATTACAACCCTTCCTTAACCCTTCCGCTTATCAATTCAACCTTCAGCTACAACCATCTTATACACTCCTTTAAATCAAATACAACACCCTTATCATACAGTAGAAAACCCAAAGTACTCTCCACAGTAGACATCGAGCGAAGAAGAAATGATAAGTCATAAGAAAAGAAAAATATAACAAATAGATATACCTACTAAGCAGAATACATAAACTACGACAAACAACAGATTTCAAGTACGAGAAGAGCAAGAGGTCGATGGAAACAAAACTGTCAACAACAACACTAATGTTAACAGTTTGTTATTGTCTGTGATTGTTGCTCCGAGATATATAAACTCTTTACTCTTTCAAAGTTATATGGGTCTATTGCAACATTTTGCCCTATTCTATCTCGTCCCTTTTTTCCGTTGATGCAATTTGGTTTTGTCTTCGTTTACCCTTAAATCAGTTTTTTTTGCCTCTACCTCCAATTTATTAAAAGTCTCCTTCACATTGGTCACTGTGTTTCCCACAATGTCAATATCATCTGCGTATACTAGTAGTAATTTTGGTCCATTTACTGTCAGTAATTCTGTTTTAAGTTGTGCTGCTCTTACTACTTTCTCCAGATGATATTAAAGAGGAGAGGTGACAGCGCATCTACTTGTTTTAGGCCACTGCTTATTTCGAAAGATTCTGAGAGTTTGTTATCTATCCGTGCTCTGAATATATAGCTATTCACATATAACTTAACAAACTGGATAAGTTTTTGTGGAACTGAAAGTTCTTCTATTGCATTCCACATCTGATCTCTTTTAATGCTGTCGTACGCTTGTCTGAAATCTATAAAGCGATTATAGATAGTTCTATTGAATTCTCATACTTTTTCAAGCAGCTGTCTTAGAGTAAAGATCTGATCTATGGTCGATCTATGTTTTCTGAACAAACCATTGATATTTTATTAATTAATTTTATTATAGAAATGAAATCTCATAACTTCTGAAGTTATGAGATTTTGATAAGCTGCTCTATTTTCCATCGATTTCAATTTATTACAATGCCTCTCTGTTACTATTGCTCTCCTCTCTCTTCTGATATTGATCAATATTTTTGCTCTAATTAACCGATGGACACTCCTAACAGTGATATTATTAATTACTGTAACATTTTATTCTATTTTTTTTACAAATGTATGAAAAGAGACAAAATGTGTTAAAAATACATAGAATAGACAAAAAATGTATTTTGTCTATAATTCGAGCTTTATTTATAAGTGTATAGGTGATGTCAAAAATAAATTCCACACTTTTATCCTTAATTCTAATCATGATTATTCGAAGACGCAAAGGCAATTTATTTTAAACATTTCTTTAATATATGAAATCATATTTTAAAATTTTCCATATAGCTTTTAGATTTAGAATCTTTGCTCAAAACTTTTTTATATATTATTAGCTCGTTTTTTACCTATTACATTGCACTCTAATATAATAATATAATAATAACGCATATTCCTCAGAGCCTCTTTTTCACATTAGTATTTTCCACTCTCTCTCCCACGCTTTAAATCATATGTTACCCACGTAAAAATACCCCAGTAACGGTCTTCACCATTTCGTGTTTGCGCAGAAAAATAACTAAGTAAATCCATATCAGAAATTTGATTACAACATAAATGATATCGAATGGGATTGATAAGGCCGTTTGGCAGTCAGGTCACGTAAATATATCGCGCGGTGCGGTTATTTATACACGCATTTTTTCTTATACATGCCAAAAAATCCTATTTTTCTGATGAGGTCTTCGAAACAACGTCAAGATGTTTTTATAAAAAAAGAAATTTAGAAGGATTGTCATTGTATTGGAGAAATGCGAGCGAGGATAAGTAAGTAATATTTTTTCACCCTAAGACTAGGGTTTGATAAAGAGTAAGGTAGGTTATTCCCAATCAAAACTAATCATATTCTCTTAACAGATCATAATATAAGGCAACACGGCAAGCAGGTGTAAAGACGTGTGAAATGTCTCTCCAAAATAAATATTGTAAAAAGTGTAAAAAAACTGTAGTAAATGGAGTAAAGTGCATAAATTGTGACGCTAGCATCCATGTGAGTTGTGCTCGAAAGAGTAACAATGTTAAGTTTATAAATGACGAGTTGATTGAATGTTGTTTACCAGTGAAACCTGAAGATCAAATATTTTTGGAAGCAATGGATAACTTAATAACAGATGATAAGGTAATTGATATTAACATATTCAAATATATAATTAGACAAAAAGATACCCTAATTAAAGAGCTATACGGAAAAATTGACCTTATGAGTCAACATATTGATTTACTAAAACAATTAAATTCGCAAAAAAATGTTGTCGAAAATCAAGAACAACTTATACATCAAAATAAGGTAATAAACAAAGACACACTTATGGATTCAGTCGAAACAAAATCAGTTCGTCAACCCATCAACGAGAACAAAGATCGCACTGTTGCCAGTTCTTCCCAGAAATGTGAAGTTACAAAGAAAGATGTTTCAGAAGCGATATTACAAGTAACTACAGAACAAAAGTTAAATGAGTACATATACGTAGGTGAAAGTAACCAGGACAAATCTGAATGGACATAAGTAGATAGAAGGAAAAAAAGAAAGCATTTAGTTGTGGGAAAAAACACTGAAATGATATTAAATGGAAAAGAAATCAAGGGAGTACATAAGTTGATAGACCTACATGTATACAGGGTCGATCCCGATATGACTGCGGAAAATATGAGGGAACTTATGAAGACTACATTTCCCGAAGTAGAGGTAGAATCCCTAAAATCAAAGCATCCTGATATTTACAGTTCATTTAAAGTTACAATTTTTAATAACAATTTTAAAGAAGCTATGTCTCCTAAAATATGGCCATGTGGAGCTCACGTACAACGTTTTTTCACGTAACACCCAGAAAGCCGCAAGAGATGTAGATAAAAGTGTACGAATAGAATCAGCGGTAGTGCAAAAGAATATAGGAAACACCTGTTTTTGTGAAAGTGATATGATAAGTTCTGATAAACAAAAGTTGGTAGTAAATCCTGACCAAACCAGTTTGGTAAGCATTTCATATAAATACACAAAATTTATTAAATAAAATTGATCAACTTAACATTTTTTTAAAAGATAAAACTTACAATATTTTGTGCTTTTCTGAACATTGGCTTAGAGAATCTGAATTAACAACAGTGATAATTGACAGATACTTTTTATCAACTTGTTACTGTAGAAAAAGTAGAGAACATGGGGGTGTTGCTATTTTCTGCGATGGCAAAATATCTACACGTCCAGTTTCTTTAAATGATATATCTTGTGAATATGAAGGTGAATTTTGTGCTTTGGAAATTATAGATATAAAAACTATTCTAGTATCAGTGTATAGAACAGGTAACGCAGATTTCCAAATTTTCTTAGGCCTATTTGAAAAATTATTAATATTCTGTTCTAATAATTATGTTCAAACAATTATAATTGGGGATTTCAATATTGATTTCAAAGCCACTTCAAATGAATTAAAATATTTTTCCAATCTAATTTCTTCTTTTGGTTTAACTATGAGGATTGATGAATTTACAAGAATCACTGCTACATCAGCAAGTTGTTTAGATAATATTTTAACAAATATAGATAATGAAATAGTTGGGTGTGGTGTTGTAGACCCATGCCTTGCTGATCATTGTGCTCAATTCCTGAATTTAAAAATAAAATCTGATCAAATTGACAATGATAGGATATTCAGAAGACACATAACATGTAAAGGCACCCAAATGTTAAAACAATCACTAAAATCTGTGGATTGGTCGTTAATAAACAATTCAATAACAGCAACAGAATTAGCTGAGTTCATAATTGACACATATGTAAAATTAACTGAAGTTTGCTTTCCAGTAAAAAAGTCAAGAATTCATTTTGAGGCACCTGTTTCTTGGTTTGACGATGAACTAAGGAAAATGCGAGTAAACTGCATTTTCCTTAGTTCTTCCTTTCCTTAGTAGTAAAATGCACTGATTTTTACTTCTTAAACAAACAATTAGTGATAGAAACTCTGGATATTATTATTGATAAACTGGTCATACTTTATAATCTTTCCCTTATCGAAGGAATCTTTCCCGATGTATTAAAAGTAACAAAAGTGTTACCGCTACTCAAAAAAGGATCTCCAGAAGAAATTGAAAATTATCGCCCTATTTCTATTATTCCCATTCTTGGTAAAATTATTGAAAGTATTTTGAATAACCGCTTAATAGAGTACATAAAAAGTACAAAATACTTCATTGTAATCAATATGGTTTCAGAAAAAAATGCAGCACTACTCAAGCAATCCAGGAAATTGTAAGGGAAGTAGTTGATGGCCTAGAGAGAGGTCACTTCGTGTCTTTAACATTGTGTGACATCTAAGGCTTTTGATTGTGTCTCACACACTTTACTTTTAGACAAAATGCACAAATATGGCATAAGGGGAAATGCTCTTAATTTATCTCGATCGTATTTAATAAACAGAAAACAGGCCGTTTTTTTAAATAATAACTACTCCAATTTTCACAATGTTGAACATGGAGTTCCCAAGGGTCTATATTAGGACCTACATTTTTTCTTCTATATCTCAACGATATATTTCATTATACCCACCCCTTAAGGTGTATATGTTTTGCATATGATGATACAACCGTTATTAGTACCGACCAGAATCAATATAATTTAAATAACAAAATAGGAAACGATGTGCTTAAAATTAAAAACTGGTTTACACATAATAAACTAAAACTAAACGAGGATAAAAATCAAAATATAGTTTTCAGTTCAGATCGAAGACACATTTTTGGATATAGCATCAAATTGTTAGGGATTTTTATGGATGACAACTTAGATTGGGGCATCCATATTGTTTTGTATAAAACTTAATGAAGTCGCTGGTTAAATGATAATCAATAAATAATAATAACGAAAAAATGTAATAATTTGTTTGTAAGTAAATTAGCGAAAAAATAGCAAAAATGTTCGTAAATAGATATGTAAAATAAAATGCAATTCAAATAACAATTGGCAGATTTAATATCTTATTGTCAATTCTATAGGAGATTCACTTACCTTTTGTCTGTGGTTGGGCCTCGCTCGGAGTCTAAGGGCTAATGGTAGAAATGGGATGCACACCCGATGCTGGTTCGCTTGCGTCTCTTCACGATGAGAGGTTTTTGTAGAGTGGCCGATCATACGAAACAAAATATGTATGTACGCGAATCCATTGGGGTGGTTCTTCTGTTCTTAGGACCTCCGTAAATTAAGCTTAAAGTGGCATTTTAAATTTTCTACACAAAGAATGGGTACGTTTCCTTAAGAACTCTGAAGTGTTTGGGTTGATAAATGTTTCCCAAAAACATGTTGTTTTCAGACAAGTGAATTCTCAGAACTTGACAATAATTAATCAGCCAATTTGAGAATTTAAAGGATGAACTAAAGCCATATTATACTTAGCCAATATACTATGATTGAATAAAAGATTTAAAACTAAATAAGGTCATATTCTGAATATTAAAAATAAAATATTTAAATCAGTCTTGATACTTTTCCAAACACATATAGACAACTTAAGTTCTAAACTCGCCAGTACAATATTTGTAATGCGTAACCTGGTTTATTTGGTACCTAAAAGTACCCTTAAAATGTGTTACTTTTCATTGTTTCATAGTCATATACAATATGGAATAGCTGTTTGGGGCAACTCTGGTCATGCCGACAGAATATTTAAATTACAAAAGAAGGTGGTGAGGATACTTCCTGGAACGGATTTAAGGGATCATTGTAAACCATTATTTTTGAACATGGATATTATGCCTCTACCTTCGCTTTATATGTATGCAACACTGTTGGAAATTCACGATAATAAAAATAAGTTTACTATAAACTCCCAATTACATGATCATCTAACAAGATCGAGGGATTTAATTAGGTCACAACGATTGAGACTATCAAAGAGCACAAATAATTCAATTGATATTCACTTGTATAACTATCTGCCTAACGAAATAAAAATTCTGTCTCCACCACTGTTTAAAAATAGGATCAGAAAGCATTTTTTAACATATTGTTTTTACTCAAAGACAGAATACCTCAATACACCTTTATAACGTGTACCCAGTTTGGTCAGAATACTGTCGATTTACTATCTACATATCACATTGTATTATTGCTATTAAAATGTACTATGTACTATGTACTATGTACTAAATGTACTAAAAGTTTTATGTATTAGTTTATTTAGTCATCGATTCGGGAATAGATACTTCCATATTTCAAAGATTTTTTATGTGACAGTTTAGGTTTTTTTTTTTTTTTGGTTAGAGATTTTTTTATCTTAAATTTTTAATTTTAATTCTTCTGCTAATACTTACATATGTATATTACTTTAGCCAATATGGTTAAGTTAATTTTAAGTTTACATTATTATATCTTTTATTGTATTTTTTATACGGACTTCAAACTTTATGTAAAGTGGTCAATAAACGTTCTATCTATCTATCTATCTATCTAAGTGAAATACTAGAAAAATGTTACCCGCCCCCTCCCTCCTCTTAACGTATTTATTGTTAGCACGTAAGCAAAACGCTCGGGCAAGTTGATTTTTAAAATAACAGTAGTATATTATAGCATCAATGTTTCGAAAATTACGCGATCCCTCTTCAGATCACAGTTATAACTTTAATTGTTTTAAATGGGAAAGAATTTTGCAACAGTTTAATGAATTTTTGTTCGTTTTAGTTAATCTTTTGTAGACGGTAGAAGAGATTTTTTTTTTTAAATAGAAGTAAAAATATTTATTACAACTAAATTAATGACTCAAGATATGTATCGAACTGCAAGTGACAACTAATACTGAATAAACAAATTGCAGAGTAATTAGAAGCTAAAGCTTATTTTAATGCAAAAGGAGTTGAATATGTTTCGCATATACTTCTTGGCTATTTCTTGTTTCTTCTGTAACTTTTTCCAACATCCTTTGATCAATAGTACAGCATTATGAGATAATTCTTTGGCGTAGTTGGTCAGTTGCGTCTGGTTGTGTCGGATAAACTTTGAATTTCAAGTAAACCCATTGAAAAAATCTTATGGAGTTGTAGCATTTGTAAATTTCTTGAAATCCCCTCGTATATGTATTAAATTGAAATCCCCTTATATATGCATTATAATAACGAAAAATTCTTTCAATGTTTCTTAGTTCGTATCTTTCAAGTTAAGACCCAAATAATATTTCGTTCTTTTCACGTCGCTGTCGATAATAAATCATTTTATTGTTTGTTTATGTCACAGGCGAAAATTCTTCGATATTTCTTTATTCAAACCGCCCGATATTGCGTTTTGAAATTAATAATTAACGTCTTAATTTCCGTTGTGTTTTGTTTATACCCAAAGTGCTTTGTTTATTCCAACTTATGCGATCAATTTTTATCTCGTCACTCTCGCTGGAGCTGCGGTTAACTCAAGAGTGATGGGTTCCAGCGTTATGTCCAAATTCACGTCGAATTTGTAGTTTTCTTTTTTTATCCCTTTTCAGAGAAATATTCGTCTTATGTTATGGAAAACAATTTTTAGTAGCAGTTAATAATGTGTATGCCGTCTAATAATTCTCAGTGTGAGATGCAGTCCTTTTGTTCGAGTGCTCGTGTCCAGATAGTTCAACATAAAGTCCAGTAAATCCCGTCTAATCCTCAGAGGTTTAGTGCAAAATTTTATGTGAATTAAAGGTAACATTTTGAGTTTAAGTTCCGTAGTAAAGACAGACATTTTTTTTATAACAATTTGCTTTCATTAAAATTTAAAAAATAGTAATATCTAATATTGTAAATTATGGTTTAACTTAGCTGTCATTTTGATTGTTTTTTTTTATTTAATGTTAACATATGACAGCTAGCTTTATTATTTTCGATATTTATTTGTTTTGTTTGTTTAAAAAAAAAGGTTAATCTCTGGGCGGTAACTTTTGTAAATTTATAATAGTATCTCCAACTCCTGGAATTTGTAAACAGATGACACATGTAAGTTTTTTTGTATATTTTTGAAGTTATACTTCTATACGCGCGCTCCACGTTGGAAATTTGTATGGGAGCGAATCTGTGAAATCATTACATATGTAAGATAATGAGTAAGAGAGAGACAGAAGATATATTTTCTCTCTCTTCCTCTCTCGAATATAAAAATGTTTCTTTTGTATATATAATTTAATATTATTTAATATTATATAAAGATATATATACATATAATGTTACACATATAATAAAATATTTATTAATATTATTATTTATGTGATATGTTTTGTATTATTTATTAAATGTTCATAATTATATTAGCTTTTTGTATTTCAAAATAATAATCTCAATAAATCACTGTATGATCCAGAACTGTCAATTTTGAAATACATTTGTGTCATGTCCTCGGTAGTATACTAGTCAGTATCCCCGTCTGTCACGCGGGAGACCGGGGTTCGATTCCCAGTCGGGGAGGACTTTTTTATTAATATTATTAAATTATTGTCATTTTTAAATACTTATGGATATTGCATTTTATTTTGTATTGTATTATTATATGGAATTATGTTGCACTGTATTGTGGTGTATTTTTTTATGTATATTATTGTCATTTTTAAATACTTATGAATATTGCAGTTTAATTTGTATTGTATTATTATAATAATAACAAAATAAACAATGAATTTTACTACAGAGTATGTGTAAAAAATTTTTTGCATTCAACTCCTTTCATACATATATGAAAATAAAAATATACATTTTCATCAAAATATTGATTCAATCCTTCATTGTTAGTAAGTTGTTATTAATTATGTTTCTCTTTCTGCTATGTCTTACCTATAGAATTACATATGTAATGATTGTGCAGATTGTGTAACGGCGAATGCGTGTATAGAAGTGTAACTTCCATCGGCAGTCCCACTGGACTGCCACACCTGTTTTTTGTATTTTGCGACTATTGTTGTAACATTTTTGCATTGTCTATTTTGTAACTGTTTATGGTGACACAAAAATAAATGTTAAATTTTGTTTCTTAACATTTGTTTATTTTTTTTTAACTAACCTTTTTTGAGTTTAATTTGAAAAAGATATGTTTTGCATTTCAAATAATTATTTCGATAGTTACAACTAACTGTTGTAATGGTTATAATTAGGCACCTCGAAGTGACGCTCTTTATAAATTACTAGAGGTGTTTCCTGTTTCTTTTTGTTTTATTTGTCCCAAGAGATTTATGACTCTTTGTTTCATTTTTCTGTAGTTGCCCCAATCCAAACCCCTTGTCTTTTACTTATCCACGACCCCAGCTCTCCTAACAAACCCTGAGTGCCGTTCGCACAAGTAACGATTATTTTGCTTACCCTATCTCCACCCCCAGTAGTTTCTATCCCCAATCTTCTACCCCTTATAATAATACCCCTATGGTAGGCAAAATAATATCGTTACAGAGTTAAGTGAGGAAATATTGGTGGCCACTCTATATGTCCCAGTCGGCCAATCCATCTTGCCGGAAAACATTGCAATAAACTAATAATATACTCCTCAGTCCAGTTCAGTCAGCTAGACAATGTTTACTAATTTATTGCACGGTGACCATTCCGGTTGGGCATCGCTGCCCAACTTATATTGATATATCTCCTATATTGCAGCATACTACACTTTCTATTTATTAGTAAAATTCATTCGTTTGAAAAATTTGACAACAGCGCCTACTTCGTGAGTTTGTTGTTACACGTGATGAAACTGGTGAGGTTATGATGGCGGCTCCACAAAAATACAGTAAGTTGTAGTGTTCTTCTGTACTTTAAAGTATTGATTGTTTTTAATGTATGTTAGTTGATGTTTGGACGTATTTGTGGTAAATATACAGATATTTGAAAATAATTACAACTGGTCACGTCAGGGGTCGTCTGAAGTTTTTGTCAAGCATTTTGGACATTAGGACTTAGTTAGAAAAATGTGGTACGGTACTCACGTTTTTTACATTTATTAACAGACAGAAAAAGGATATTGACAGAACGCGAATTGGAGGCTATTAGTCAGATAGCGATTTTTTCCTCAGTAAAGATAGCGATAATGATTGCAGTGAAAAGAGAATGTTTCTGAAAATCTCTCGTTAAGAATAGAGGGAATAAAAATATTTTTAAGACTCAAGATTCCGACGCAGCTGATCTATGGACAGCCAATGAAGATCACGAATTCTGGACACCATTGGATTATTTTTCTGAGTATTTTCCTGAGCATTTTTGGGAAAATTTGTCTTTAGCAAGTAACATACGAGCTATGCAAGCAAACGTAAAAAAATCTAAGATCAACTCCGGAGGAATTCAGGAAACTAACAGGTATTCATATTTTGATGAGAATTTTTGGACTACCACGCTTACGCCTCTATTTCGTGAAAGGAATTGAAATTCCTATTATTACTTAGCTTTCCCCAGATTGAACCTACAAGTTATGAAATTTTTTACATGTTGTAGATAACTGTGCAGTTTCAGAGGACACCAAAAAGGCAAATAAACTTTGGAAAGTTTAGCCTATTCTTGATGTTGTACGAAATAAATGTATCACTCTTTAAAAATCTCGCAAGTAGTCCACCGACGAACAAATGATTCCATTCACTGGCACCACTAGTCTACGACAGTATGTCAACAACAAACCTAATCCTGTAGGTTTGAATAATTTTGTACTTGCTTCACAAACAGGGCTAGTCTTGAATTTCTTTATTTATCAAGGTGCAATCACTTGGCCTGATGCTCCTCCTTACAAATCCTTGGGAATTGGCGGCTCTGTCGTGAAAAAATTGTCGGCGAACTTGTGTCCAGGAACAACAATTTACTTTGATAGATATTTCACCTCCATTAATTTACTCGATTATTTAGTAGAAAAAGGATTACTCAGTATTGGTACTATTTGGAATAATCAAATTCCACGAGTACTTAGAGGCAAAATAAAAAAAGATTCTGTTTTACTAAAAGAAGGCTCAAGGTCCCATGAAGAATGGGTACGCGGTAATAGTAAAGTATCTATTTTGAAATGGATGGACAACAGATCTGTGACAATGGCTTCTACATCTCCAGGTTCTTTGCCATTGGCTGACGTACGAAGATGGGATAAAAAAAATTCAAAATACATTCTGGTGCCTTGCCCAAATACAATTGTTAAACACAACCAGTCAATGGGAGGTGTAAATTTGTAAGACAGATTTATTTCATATTATAGAATCTGTATGCGCACTAAAATATGACCTGTACGTGTCTTTTGGCACTTTATTGATCTTGTATTGACCAATTCATGGATAGAGTATCGGCAGGATCGTGCAGCGTTTGGCGATAAGAGATCAAAGGCAATGGATTAACTCTAATTTAAGCTATATATTGGAAGGTCACTAGCTCTAGGTGGTAAGCCTACAAGCTGGTGACAAGCTAGCGCATCTATTCCAACAGAACAAGAGTCATCTGAAGATGAAGAGCCCATAATTCCTGTAAAAAGATCTAAAGTTGTCCATTTACCTCCTATAGATGTGAGAAAAACCAGTAATGACCATTTGCCAATATGCTCTATCAGCAATAAAAATTCTTACATGCGTTTCAGAAACCCTGGATGCACTAAGAAGACGAGATTATTTTGTACAAAATGCAAAATGTACTTGTGTATTTCTTCTGAACGAGAATGTTTTTTTAGTTCCATACTTAAATTATATGAAAGTTAGTCCTGATGTCCATTATGCTGGACCTGTCATATTATGTCTGTCAAATATTTCTTTCACATAAGGCAGGGAAAACGAAAGGAAATAAACGCAGTAAGAGATACTTCAAACCAAATATAAATAAGCCCAGAATAAATAGCTAGGGCATGGAAAGAATATTATGAGAAAAAATTTGATACCGAAGTGATAAAGGAAGACAATATAATCAATGAAGGCGAAGAAAACACAGAGCCAGAGCAAATAAGTAGAGAAGAAGTAATAGAAGGATTATCAAATATAAAAATAGGCAAGGCAGGTGGAGATAATGAAATTGAACCGGAAATGGTAAAATACATGGGAGAAGAAGGAATAAACTGGCTAAAGAAAATATATAAAGAGGCGTGGGAAAAACAAACAATCCCTAAAGACTGACAGAACAATATCATCGTAACAATATACAAAAAAGGAGAACATGTAAACTGCGACAACTATAGAGCAATATGTCTGTCATCGGTATGCTTTAAAATATATACGAAAATAATAGAGAAGAGACTGAGAAAAGAAGTAAAAATGGTATTGGGAGAAGAACAAACGGCATTTAGACATGGAAAACAAACAAATGACAACATATATATCATTAGAAACCTAATAGAAAGAAGCATAGATACGGGGGAAAAACTAGTATTAGCATTCATAGACCTAAGAGCAGCATTTGACACGAGAGAAAAACATATTATAGGGAAATGCTTGAGGAAAATAAACGTACCTAATGCATTGATAAAAATTATAGAAACTACTTACAAAGAGGGAAAAGGAAGGGTACAAATAACAGGGGAAAGATTGGAAGCATTTAATTGGAAGAGAGGTATTAAACAAGGAGATAGTCTCAGCCCTTTGCTACTCATAATAGTAATGAACGAATTGATAAGAAACACTACAGTCAGAACTAATCAACTACAGACAATAATAGGTTACCGCAAGTTACAACCGGTAACAATAGAGTCCTTAATCTATGCAGACGACATAGTACTAATAGCAGATTCCGAGAATAAAATGCAGAAACTAATAGATATATGGGTAGAACAAATAGAAGAACTTAAAATGGAGATGAACGAGGAAAACAGTAAGATAATGATAATCAGCGGCAAAGGAGATAAGGAAGATAATCAAATAAAGATAAAATGTAAAAACTCAGAATTGGAAATAGTAACAACTTACGAATACCTGGGAAGTATAATAACTAATGACGGAAAAATAGACTGGGAAATAACAAATGGAGCAAAGAAATCAAACAAGTTATATTATGCGTTAGCCCCAATAATGGGAAAAAGATAACTTGCACGAGAAACAAGAATAAAAATATATAACACAATAGTGATACCGACTGTGCTCTATGCAAGTGAAAACTGGACAATTCTGGAAAAACATAAGAGCAGGATAAACGCAATGGAGATGAGACATCTAAGAAGGGTAGTTGGAAAAACAAAATGGGATAGATTAAGCAACGAGACTATTAGGAGAATGGCCAACCAGGAACCGATAATGAACAAAATACCAAAGAGACAGAAGAAACTGGTATGGGCATCTGATGAGGATGCAATCCAATAGAATAACAAGAAAAATTTATGAAGCAAAAAACATCGGAAAAAGAAAAAGAGGCAGACCAAGAAAAAAATGGATACAGCAAGTAGTAGAGGCGGGAAAAATTAAACAAAAATCACTCGAGGAATTAAAAATAATGGCAGGAAACAGAAAAGAATGGAAGAGTTGGGTAAATGGAAATTAAAATATCTAGCCCAAATCCGATACCCTGATAGGGTAAAAGGAAGGGGAGAAAGAAAGAAAGAAAGAAAGAAATATTTCTTTTTAGTTTTTATAAATTTTCGTTTATTGTTTTCACAAATGAAGAGGGAAAATATAAAATATTGTTAAAAGAATAAACACTGTTTTCTTGGGACTGGGGAGGATATACAAAACTATTCTGAAACCCATCTGAGGTAATCTCAAAGAAAATTGCGAGTTTGGAAAACGTTTAAGAGCTCTATAATCAGTACGAATATCAAAATCAATGAACCTATCTAGTAATGTACCACACAAGGTATATTCTGTATATAAAATTAAAGGTCTGTGTTACTGTAAGGGAGGAGTTGATAAATGACAGATATCTCTATCGTTAAAAGATAATTGTATTGGAATAAAAATAGACATGTTTTAGCATTTTCACAATGTACATTTAATGAATATTGACTCTTTCAAGTGGATTATCCATTTATATTCATAAAACTTTAAGTTTATTGGGTTAAACTTTTATATCGAAAAATCTTGTTTGTTATTTTGTATTAAAACTTTCGAATAATATTAAATTATAAATATTTCAGGCAATTTTTAGTTGGATATTTTTTTATTTTTTCTGCTTTTTTCTTTGGGAAATATTAATACTACATAGAGATAATATTTGACTTCTTTCTTATTTCAGTATAAACGGTAATTTAAGTTTTAATAGAAAGTTTAAACATAAAAAGTTTCTCTCCTGATTATATTGTACTGTTCAGTAAAGTTCAGGAAATTTATTTAACCATTTTCTGGAAAAGTTGATGTAATTTTTAGATGTATCTTCTTCATTACCAATTGAATAAAGAAATATTAAATGATTAATAATTCCTACAAATGTGTTATGTATATAATTTTTTAATTACTTACAAAGAAGTAAATACTTCTAGTAGATAACAGTGTATTTTTTTATTAAAAAATAATTAAAATTTATCCAAAAAGATTACAATTTTTCAAAACGTTTTCAGTTTAGTCCAGTCCAGTTCCAAAACTAGCTACGAAAATAGGTTTAAAAACTTAAAATTAAATGGCAATCATGGTTATATTTTACAAAGTAATGACAAGAGGTCGATGTTATAGGATTTCATCCATCGAGTTAGAATCTATGGAGAAGCTATGAGCATATTAACGTATGTACTAAAAACGGCGTAGGTAGGCGTGGCTAACTGTGATATCAATATGGCGGTGGGATCATGGCCGGATTCAATAATATTAAAACTACTATAAAAATATGACTAGTTATTCAGAAAGTTTAATCATAATCTAAAAAAGTGCAATACATTTTTAATAAACTATGATTTATTTATCCCGCGGTAAACACTAAAGACACGATATATTATACATAAAGATAAATTAATACATTCAAATACTATTAATTTATTCTCTGAAGTACGGGCCATTACTTTGTTTACATATTTGTATACTAACCTGTAGAACGTTATTCCTGAAGATTTTTTATTAACATTGCTTCTGCCACTGCAACTACGTTGAGAACAAGAAACCATTATTATGCACTATCACAATATATTATTACAGTTTCTATAAAAGTATTATAAAACTAAAAATATTCGAAAAACAACAAACGTAAATAAACATATACGATCTGTCAAAAGTGGCAAAACAATATGGCCGAAGTGAGGTCGTTTTTAGTCACGTGATGCCCTCTCCATAGATTCTAACTCGATGATTTCATCTAAAAGGAAAATACATCTTGCTCGAATGGGGGACTACTTTGTCCACCGGTTAATACCAGCGAACTCGTGAAATAGGTTCACTGGTTTTGGATATTAGCAAGGACAAATACGGTGACTCGGGGTTCATAAAAACAAATTCACTGTTGTGAATGATTATTAAAAATTGTTTTATTGCATGAAAGATTATTGTGATAGAATACGGTACAGTCCTTTGTGTTAGCTTTTTTTGGAATTGTTATAAATGTTCTTCTTCTTCTTCTTCAGGTACCGTCTCCGCTACGGAGGTTGGCAATTATCATACCTATTTTAATTTTTGAGGTAGTAGCTCTAAAAAGTTGTTTTAAGCTGCATCCAAACCATTCTGTCAGGTTCTTGAGCCATAAAATTAGTCTTCTTCCGATGCTTCTTCTGCCATCTATCTTTCCTTGCATTATGAGTCGCAGGATACCATACTTATCGCCCCGCATCACATGTCCGAGGTACTGTAGCTTTTTTTCTTTAATTGTAAGTTCAACTTCCTACTCTTTACCTATTCTTCTCAGTACTTCATTGTTCGTAACTCTATCTACCCAGGAAACCCTCATAATTCTTCTATAGGTCCACATTTCAAAGGCGTTAAGTCGTCTCATTGTGTCTAGATTTAACGTCCATGGTTCCACTCCATAGTATAGTGCACTGTATACGTAACATTTTGTTAGACGTACTTTAAGAGCTAATGTTAAATCTTTGCCACATAGGACCTTTTTCATTTTTATAAAATTAGAACGTGCTTTTTCGATTCTGACTTTGATTTCTGCAGTGTAGTCATTATTTTCTGTTATAAGTGTTCCTAGGTAAGTGTACTTTTTTACTCTTTCGATCTGCTGACCTTCTACTGTCAAGATTTCGTTAGTATTATGGTTGTTTTTACAAATTTTCATAAACTTCGTCTTTTTGATATTGAGCGAGAGTCCGTACTCCGTACTACACATTACTATTTTACTTATGAGTCTTTCCAGGTGTTGTAAACTATCGGCTATTATTACTGTATTATCTGCATATCTGATGTTGTTAACTAAAACTCCATTTACTCTTATGCCGACTGTTTCATCTTTCAGAGTTTCTCGAATTACCTCTTCAGAATAAGCGTTAAATAATAGAGGTGATAGTATGCAGCCTTGCCTGACTCCTCTCTTTATTTCTTCAGGTGTCTCTTTTTCAATTCGTACTATTGCTCGCTGATTGTAATAAAGGTTTGTTATTAGCCTTAAATCGCTTTCATCTAGGTTTTTATTTTTTAGAATTTCCATGAGTCGGTCATGTTTTACTTTATCAAACGCTTTATTGTAGTCTATAAAACAGACGTCAAGAGGACGGTTAACATCTAAACATCTCTGCGTCAGCACGTTGAAGGAGAATAGTGCCTCTCTGGTACCCATACCATTGCGGGACCCATATTGTGTGTCACTAATATCCAGCTCCAGTTTAGTGTGAATTAAGCTTATGGTTCGATAGTCACTGCACTCTTTGGCATTCACTTTCTTTGGCAAACACACAAATGCTGATGTCAACATTTCTCTAGAGATGATTCCCGTAGTATAGATAGCGTTGAACAGTGCTACTATTATGTCTAGGTTTTTCTCATTCATCAACTTTAATAGCTCGCTTGGTAATTCATCTGGACCAGCATATTTATTGGTTTTCATTGAGTTTAATGCCTGACTAACCTCTGATTTGGTTATCTCTGTAATCTGTTATCTTATAAATGTTGACACAAGCTAATCCCTTGATATTATTTTTTTCGTATATACTGCATTCTTTCACAACTTCTACTTCTTTCTCAGCTTTTCCCTTTTCAGAGGTCATTGTTCCTTGCTCGTCATCACCACTCATTTCTATCCATCGGGTCTTCTTCACTTAAAGCTTTCTCTTTTACGTCCTCTGCCACACAGTCCTTTCATCTTTTCCTTAGTTTGCCTCTACCTCTCTTTCCGTGAACTTCGAATCTAGGCCTCTACCTCTCCTTACGTGAACTTCGAACAGCTCTACCCTTCGTCTCACATAGTTTCATCTCAATGTTTTATATAACCAAACCATTGCAGTCTTCGTTCTTAAATATTTTTTGAAACCGTAATCACCTCGACTCTTTCCCTAATCACGTCTTTTCTGATTCTGTCTCTTCTAGTTTTACCCAACATCCAACATTTTTATTTTAACTACCTCTATCCTATTTTCCTGAATCTTTTTTACAGACCACACTTTATACCACCGTACCACCCACGCAGGTTTCACCATACGTTTGTATATCTTTTCTTTTAGCCCTTCGATGATTGTTCGATTACAAAGTACTCCGCTCTGAATTAAAATTAAAATTCCCCTATTTTTCCTAGTTTTTCTTCAAACAATTCTATGTCCCCACCCATTCATCTTCCTTCCAACTATAAACAATTTTTACAAACTTTTTCTCCAAACAATTCTATGTCCCCAACCATTTCTCTTCATTCCAACTACATATACTCCATTTTCCACCTGCTAATCTTAAGTTCTAAGATATAATCAGCAAAGAGCATTGACCAAGGGGGCTTCTCCCTTATTTTATCTGTCAGTATATCCTTAACAAGATCAAATAGGTGAAGACTCAGTGAAGAGCCTTGATGCAAACCAATTGTCACTGGAAAACTTTCAGTTAATCTGGCAGCAGTTCTTACTTTGGTGTTCGCTCCCTTATACATATTCTCCATGAGCCTTAACTGCTTTTCAGGAACCCATTTTTCTCTTATCATACGTTTTCGTAAGACCTATCCATCTATCTATATAAGGACTGTTACAGCTGTCGCCTTCCTTCTTTCAGCCAACGTCCCCAGTCTGTTCTTTTTGTTCTGCCATTCTCCATCTCTAAGGTCTCGTCTTTCCATGGCCTCGTCCACTTTATTCCTCCATGATCTTCGGGGTCTACCTCTTTTCCTCCTTCCTATTGGGTTCCAATCCGAAATCTTTGCTATCCACCTTGTATGATCTGTTCTTCTCACATGTCCATACCAAATTAAACGTTTTTCTTCGATGTAGCTAAGTATGTCTTGTTCTACTGCCATTCTTCGTTTTATCTCCTCATTTCTGATGCGATCCATTTTTGTCACTCTGCAGCTTCTTCTTATGAGCTCCATTTCAGTTTCTGTGATTTTGGACCTGTTTCGTTTATTTATTACCCAAGTATCTGCTCCATAGGTCATTATACTGCGTACCAAGGTGTTATAGATTCTCTTCTTTGTATTTCTGGTAATCTGTCTATCCCACAGTACCCCGTTCATTTGTTTAATACATGTTCTTGTCTGTGCTAATCTGCGGGTTATCTCTTGCTCGGTGGTTCCATTTTTTGAGAGTATGAATTTTAAATGTTTGAATTTGTCAGTGCCGTTGATTTCTTTATTATCGTCCATTTCCAAGTTTCTCACTGATTCTTGCTCTGTTGTTAAATATTCGGTCTTTTCTAGATTTATTTCCAGTCCATTTTTTGTGTACCCATTCCTTTTTTAATTTTCGGAGCATATAGCACAGATCTTCTTCATCTTGAACCGTTACCACTGCAAAGCTTCATGTGCACAAGAAGTTGTCTCGGATTGGTATTCCAATCCCTTTACATTTCCTTTTCCATGGTTTTAATATTTGTTCGAGGAATATCTTGAACAGTGTCGGAGATGTAGAGCATCCCTGCAATAGGCCTTTTGTGGTCTTCAGCATTCGTTGGAGTATTTATTGCTGGAGTATTTATTGCTGGTTTTAACTCTTACCTTGTTGTTGTTGTAAAGGTTTTTTACGGCTTCTATTAACCTCTGAGTTATTCCGATTTCCTTCATCGTGTTCCATAGTTGTTTTCTGGGGACCGTGTTATATGCCTTTTTTAAATCTATGAATGCCATGTTTACTGGTCTATTTTTTACCATTTCTTTTTTTCAATTAATTGTTGGTTTGTATATATGTGGTCTATGCAAGATCTTCCTGCCGTGAACCCCGCCTGATCTTCTCCGATTGTATTTGAGATAGATTTTTCCAGTTTTTCTTTCAGTATTTTTCCATATAACCTGCCCATGCATGCTATCACACTGATGCCTCTGTAGTTCCCGCATTTCTTCTTATCTCCCTTTTTATGTATCGAGATTATATATGCTTTGGACCATTCATCTTGTATTTCGTTCAGGTTTATAGCGTTACTGAATATTTCGTGTATAAGTATGTGTAGTTTGTCCGTTTCGTACTTAATTAGTTCATTAACGATTCCTCCTGGTCCCCCTGATTTTTTGTTCTTTAAAGTCTTTATGGCATTCTTTACTTCAATTAATGTTATCTTAATCTGTTCTTCATTCTGATTTTGTTGTTGTTCCTGTTTTGTGTCTGTCTCTATGAAATCTGGGCGGTTTTCTATGTGTAGTTCTTTATAGTAGTCTTCTTACTCTTTTTCTGATATGTATTGTATTTGGACCTTTTCGTTATTATTCTTCCTTGAAGATTTCAGTATTTTCCAGGATTCTGAATTCCTTGTTCCTCCTATGTATTGTTCGATTTGTGCACATATTTCTTCCCATTCTTCATTCTTTTTTTTTGCCCTTCTTCGTTTTACTTCTCTGTTTTTCTCTTTGTCCTTCTGTGTGTCTTCTGGGGATTGGGTGCTCATACTTTTCATATATAGAATTTTCATCTCCTTAATACATTTTTTGGTTTGTTTGTTTATTTTTACTTTGTGTTGGGTATTTCTTTTCTCAAGTTTCCCCAAAGCTTCTAATGCCGCCTTTTTTATGCTGTGTTTGACGTGCTCGTACGTTTCTTTGACGTTTCTGAAACCGAAATCCTGTAACTTCTGGTCCAGTCTTCTCTGGTATAGGTCCCTTATTTATTCCTCTTGACGTCAATTTATGTTGAAATTCATTTCTTCTTCTTTCTGTTCATTTTTTACTTGGTCTTCTTCGTGTTCTTTCTTCCTTCTAGTTTGGGTTTTCAACGTGTGGGGAAACCACATTTGTGAAATTATTAATCGGTGGTCAGTGCCACATTCGGCTCCTCTCTTTACTCGTGTATCTCTAATTTTGATAGTACTACTTTTGCTGACAATTATGTAATCGATAATGGATCTGATGTTTCTCGTTGTTTGTACATACGTGTATTTATGTATGTCCTTATGTCTGAAAAAGCCGTTAGTAATTTTCAGATTGTTCAGTTCGCACAGGTCAATTATCCTTTCTCCATTATCGTTGTCACATCTTCTCCAAAACGGCCTATCGTGCTATCATTTTGTCGTTTCCCTGTTTTTCATTTAGATCCCCTGCTATTATTATTTCTTGTGTTGGTCTCTTAAGATGTATAAACTGTATTTCTCTACCAACAGTCTTAAAGCAAACAAGGCATCCGTTGTCCTCCTTCCTCGCATAAATCCAAGCTGTCCTTCTCCTATCGATATATGCATCCTCTCCATGCATTGGGCATTATTTTTTCCTCATATATCCTACTTCTACTTACTAAAAAATGGCAAAAATCGTGCCACGTTTATCTATTTACCACCTGTATAAAATCTAAGTTTAGTTGCAACAAAATACAAAAACTGCATACGAAAGGCGAACTCTTTACCTTTAAAGCCCATCTTGATTTTTGTCGGTAGGCCACGAATCAAAAGATATCGAATTTTTACCGTTGAGCTGATACAAATTTTATTGAACACTGATTTCGCGCGCGTAACCGACATACAAAATCGACGGTCGCTGCAAGCGTTGTTTCTAAGAGAACGATTTATTCTACACAAAAAATTGTTATAAACATTATTGTTTAAAACTATCTCAGCTACATTTTTTATTTGAAACATTTTTTTCTACGGTGTACAGATTCTTGGTAAATCGATTTTTTTGCGTTTTCCCCCTGGCGAGTACGGTTTTAGGGGAAAGCCCGGGGGTACAGGTGAAAATCCTTTTAGCATATTTTTTAAGGTTTCAAAGTTAATATGCTGAGTAAAATTCAGCTTCTTTGTATGATTTTTAGAGGTTCAGCGGCATTTTCGTCTCTGACGACTGGAGTATAAGATAAGTTATTGCTTATACAATTGCATTTATAATCTTTGTTTAATTAGGATCCAATATATTTGATTTCAAACTATTCTCCCATTTTTATTTAAAGGAGATTCCACGTGTCGAGTTTTGTTTTAAGAAGTTTATATGTATTGGGTGTTTGCTGTACCATCCAGCGAACAAAAAGTCCCAAACATTATTCCTGTTAAATTTTAAAAGCCATACATCCAGGTTCCAATTAAATTAAACATACCCTTTTGTTAATTACTTAATTCACTTAAACCGATCGTAATATGGCCAAAAGCTCGCTTTACAAATTAAATTTGTTTTTATTTCCAGTACATCTCAAATATCCAGGGATCTTCTTAAATTTCTCGAAAATAAAACAAAAAGTGTAGCAAATCGCATTCGTTTAAACTCGTTATACATTTCGTTCAATTTTTGTAGAAAAAACAGTATTTATTTGTAATTAGTAGATTTTTAGATTACAAGGATTTTTTAATTAAAGCCTTGATTCTCCTGCCCGGAGAATTTAAATAATTACTAAGATAGTAAACTATACTTGTCTATCCTGGAACTTTCTTTAATTTTTTTCTTCCAATTCTTCTTTCTATTGTTATTTTTGTTATACTTTCATCTAATCAGCGGCGTAACTATTGGTTAAAGGGTAACTTAGCTACTTTCTTTATTGACATAAGGTATTCGCCATTAGGTGTGGATACCCTAACAGTTCAAACAAGAAAATTTTTGCCTGGTAGCAATTCGATGACATTTGCCAGAGGCCAGAGGAGAGGAGGAGTCTCTTCATCTTTGATTAGTACAACATAACCTATCTTTAAAAGATCAATAAAGATGTTTCACTTACTCCTACTTTGGGGAATATGCAAATATTCCACCGACCACCTGAGCCGCCACCAAAGAGGGAGAGGCGGTTCTGTGGTATTTCTAAGAGATATATGTGATATTTCTGAGAGAGGTATTTCTGGTGGACTTGTAAGACTTTTTCCTACAAGGAAGGATGCGGGCGTGAAGACTGAGGTATCGTTTGGCTCATTTGAGAGCTTAGGTCTTGAGTTTAAAATGGCTTCGATTTTACAAATTATTGTATAAAAAACTTCAAGCGTAAAACGAAGATTTCCTACAAGACGATAAAGATGGTATTTGGCACCTTTAATTCCTACCCCATGCCACCAAAATTCAGAAGGGTTGCGAGGCACTCCAAATTTAAAACGAATAGAATTTTTAGAGCAAATATTAGTGATCCTTTGAGAGAAGTTCTTACTTTTAAAGAGTTCGTTTAACTCAAGAAACTAAGTTCCACGACACTTTAAAATTGTATCTTGCGTAATATTGTTCAATGATAACATGAATCATACTTTGATCCTAAGCTTAACAAAGGGAAGTTGTGTTTGGAGGCAAAAACTTATTCTTTGTACTTTGATTTACACTATTGTTGTTACTAACCGCGGAAATCTTTGGAAATGTCTGTATGTCAAATAAATGCCATATTTTATGCTAAATTGAAACTAGAAAAAAGACCTGTCACACCTAGGCAAGAGTATAAGCCGCTTATTAATATAGAGCACTTCGCCTTTTCTTTGTTTTTTTTTTGTTCTTAATCTCTTTTGTTTACTGGTTGTTGTGTGATTTTGCCCGATTTGTGATTAAGCGCCATATCTTCTCATTTTCTAATTTTGTTCTCAAGTAACCATCTCCATTGTCCTAATATCTTCTTTGACCTGATCTTTCCATCAGCACTTTGGTCTTCTTCTAGGTTTTGTATTTGTAGTTTATTTTGTCTTAGTACATGTCCGAGTCATTCCAACCTTTGAGCTTTAATATGTCTCACTATATCTTCTCATGTATCTGATTATTTATCCTGTTAAATAATCGTCAAAACTCTCCGTCTTGGATTTTTTATGGTCCAAGAATTCCGTTAAGGATCTTCATTTCTAATATTTTTAGCTTCATTTTTTTCTTAGCTTTGTACAATATATAATTTTTATTCACCTTTCCTTGTCTCATTACGTACTTTTTGTATTAAAAAGTACTGATGACAGTGGATCTTATTGCTTTTTTTAAATTATTTTTTTCTGATATTTTTCGTTCAATTTTATTTACTTTAACTCTTGAATATTGTGTGGCTATCTCGAAGAGAGAACAACATAGTGGTAGGACCCACAGAACTTACATACTTTCATGGTGGAGACAGACTCCCTACACTCCTGGACTCCCTAGAAATTCTACAAAACGTAGGTCAACAACACAAAATATACGTAATAAACGAGGGTGATTCAAATCACAACAAAATTGTATTGGCCCTGGGAACAGTAGAAATAAACTGTTTGGAAACCTACAAGAAAATACTGACAAGTTGGCCAAACTACAAAAGAATAGTAAGCGAAACTATCGGTACAATAACAACAATAAACACAAAACAAGAACTAGAGGCTTGTGTTCTAAACCTAGAAAAAACAATACAAAATGCTATCGAGGCCAGCACCGCGGAAGAAAAAACACCAACAGTTAGGGGAAGATTCAGAGAAATCAGCAACGAGTTGAAAGAACTAGTAAAGGAAAAAAACAATAAAAGAAGAAGGTCCAACAGAACAAGAAACCAAGAGGACAAAAAACAATTAGAAGAACATCGAAACAAAAATTGGGACAACTATATCCAGCAACTTAACCCAAATAAATCTGAGTTCTTGAAGCTATCTGAAATACTAAGAAAATATAAGAAACCAATTCCATCCTTACATGGACAAAATGGAATTGTGTACGCAGAAGAAGACAAAACGGAAGTTATGAAAAACAGAAATATGACGTAGAAAAAATTATGGTCTCGATGAAGATCTGGACTTCACAGAAGAAGTGGAAAAAAGATACAGGGCAATGAAAAGAAGAAAATGCAACATACAATATATTATCCATACGTCCCCTGAAGAGGTGAGACAGTTGATCAAGCGTAATAACGCCAACAAAGCTCCAGGACTGGACCATATTACGAATAGAGCTCTGAAGAATCTACCAGCAAAAGGAATAGTACATAACAAATTTAATCAACCACATTCTAAGATTAAGACCTTTTCCTGACATATGGAAACAAGCTAACGTAATAATGATCAAAAAACCAGGGAAAAATTAAGTAAGCCTATTAAGCCGGTAATAAGCCGGTAAGCTTATTACCAGCAATAATCAAAATTGCAGAGCTGGTCATACTAGCTAGGCTAAAACAAGAATCAGAAGAAATTGGTACAATACCTGAAGCACAGTTCGGATTTAGATCCTAACACTCATGTGAACTTCAAGTACTGCGTCTAGCAGACTATATCATAAAAGGGTACAATAAAAAGAAACATACAGCAGCCGCCTTTCTAGATGTCAGTAAAGCATTCGACAAAGTCTGGTACTACGGCCTGGTGTAGAAAATGAACCAATATGATTATAGTGAGGCAATGACATGTCTTCTCTCGTCAAACCTAGCCGATAGAAGGTTCAGAGTTCGAATAAGGCCAATCCTATCCAAAGCTGGAGCCATGGAGGCTGGTGTGTCACAGAAAGCGGTGTTATATACACCATCATCATCATCATCACTGGCATGACAACCTGGGTCTTGGCCTGTTCCAGGATTCTTCTCCATTCTGATCTGTTTCGTGCTTTTTTTCTTCAGTTTTTTATGGTTGCTTTAATAAAGTCCTCGTAGACATACCGTCTCAGGACTTGCAACTTAATGTAGAGTCATATGTCGCCATGTTACCAATCCAACGGTAACTTTACCATCCTATTTGTAAACACGACATAATGTAAACTAAACTTTATATATTCATTTTTTAAAGGGTTCTTTATTTAGTGGCTACATTCATGTAATATATTGACACTGATGATGGAATACTTATTCCGAAAACGTTTTGTCTTTTTAACATAGCCCGACTGGGCTTTTTATATACCTTTTTATAAAGGATTTTATTGGAAAATTTTTTCCTCCTTATTCGTTATGTCCTGCGATGGGGATGGGTGGTTGGTTGTAGCTTGGGGGTCAGATAGGTACCACTCCATTACGGAGTGTGACCGGTTTGATCTTTGGACATGTGGGTCACACTGTTCCATTGGAATACACACGTCACTAGGAGCTGGGGTTCTACAAAAATTGTTGTGTGTGTGTGTGTGTGTGTGTGTGTGTGTGTGTGTGTGTGTGTGTGTGTGTGTGTGTGTGTGTGTGTGTGTGTGTGTGTGTGTATGTATAGGTGTGTGTGTGTGTGTGGGCGTGTGTTAATGTTATTTTTAATAGTCTTACAATTTTATAGTTTACTTCGGAGTACTCTACAGCTTCAAATTAGTTTTCTTTTTTATTTATATTTCCAACTGTTTCCTAAGCATTTTTAAAATTAATGAAAATTATATTCGGTCCCTTCTAATGTTATTGACTTTCAGCATATATTTCTCTTAGATAGAGTAAAAATACCTAATATGTGACGGTTATTTTAACTCCCTAAATATGCACATTCCTGCAGTTGACTTTTGCAGGGTGGCTTAATCACTTAATATAGTTATCCACTTTTCCTTTTGTGCTAGAGCTGTAAAATGCACGACCGTTTTCCACTGTGCTGTGGTGTGGACGCCAATTTTGCACATCCTACCGTGCCAATTTGAGTTCGGCATAATTTAATAACTGGAATATTATTCGTTTGATGATTTTTAGTCCAGCTAGAAACTACAATTTAATTGATTTTTTTTTATCTGGCACATTTGGATTAATTCCAAAAGCAAATATTTGGTTGTATTTAGTTGTTTGTTATATACGTGGAAATCTGGTTTATATAAAACGGAAATTAGAACAACGTGTTGGTAAAATCTTCATTTGTTTTGTTTGTAAAATTAATTTTAATAAATTGTATTTAACTAAGTAAAAACAAAAAATAACTATAAAATTGACAGAGGAAGCTATAGATATGACGAATTCCACAGAAAATATTTACTTTTTTAATGACAAAAGCATTGATTTTGAAATTTGAGAGCACACTCTTGGGACCAATAATGTTTTATTACTCAAAACTGAAGAAAAAAATAGTGCTGTCACCCAGAACGACGGTAATCGTGCCTTTTTTGCGAGATTTCAAACATTGAATGGACTTTTTTTTTAAACTTTTAAAATATCGCTTTTGTTTTCTCTTTATTTTTAATCTACAGGGCTAGTTTTAGGTTTTAAGGGAACGCCTCGATTATATCTGAAACGGCTGTTAATGAATATTAAGTGTACTATGTCGTAAATAATGATTTTAATCACCATAACAGAGTTGCAATAATAGTCTCAAAATACATAGCTCAATCGATAGTAAATTGACATCAAAGGACTAGCCAGAAATATAGTTTGCTGAAAGAACTTCGTGGAAACCCTATGTATTTTAAAGAATCTCAGGTATGCGATATTTTTCATAAAACAATTTGCAATCTGCAGGAATAAACTTTTTTGATGAGACAATTGATCATTGGTAATTATCGAATGCTGAAGATGAGGTATGTCGACCCAAGTCCCAAGTATCTGAGAACTGTAGTTTGCACAAAATTGTTCCAAGTATGTTGGTTTGCTTATGAAACAAAAAGCTCAAATCTTAGGCAATAAAAAAAATAGTTAAAGGTCTGGACCAAGAAATTCAATAAGTGAATATTGTTTAATAAATAGAGAATTATCCGCACCTAAATTTTTATGTAATTTAAAAATAAATTTGAGAAAAAGTACTATCAGTTTTCAAATGATAAAAAATACGATTTTCGAAAAACTGAATATTTTTAAACAGTTGTATTTTTAAATTTACTAAATTCATTTTAATTTACCAATAGTCATTTGAAAAATGTCCTTAAATTTGTCTTTAAACAATTTTGTCTCCAATTCCGCGTTTGGTTAAATTTTGTCAATTAATTGAAAATAATTTAAATTTAAAGAAAAAACGATGTAAGTTTTTTCTCGTTGTTCTTGACCTATAAAATGAATTTTTTTTGCGGTTTTTGTAAAATATTTTATAAAAATGTTGATGTTATAACAAAAAATATACTACATTGTGAGTTAAAATCGCTTTACTGGGCTCAGAGATATAGAAAATGTTGAGTAAATAAGACCAAATTTCACTTTGAAATTAAACACAGTGGTATTTTATAATCATCTGATCATGTGCCTAATTCATAGACAACCCACCATTTATTTAACCTATATTTCTCATTGATGAGAAAACGAAGGCGTGTCTGTTTACTCTAAAGTATTTTTTTCATTTAAAACAAAATTTAGGCAAATTAAAAACAATTTGATTGAAAATAGTAATGAAAAGCCAGACAATAAAGGAGAAAATGTAGAACAAAGTACCAAAAAAAGAGGGAAAAGAAATGGTATAAAGGGAAAACATATTTTGGTATAATCTTCCAAACCATTTTGAACCCAGATTTTCAACCATTCCTCCTAAGAATATTCCTGTAATTCACAGAGAAATTGCTCATACTTTTAGTCCGGTACAAGTCTTCAAAAAGATATTTCCGACAAGTTTTATGATCTTTATTGTGGAGTGTACCAACGAGAAAATTGATCTCTACCGAAGAGAGTAGAAAACACGAAGAGAAACACATTATACAGATGTTGACGAATTTGAGATTGTAATCGGAATAAAATTTATAATGTGTATCAACCGTCTTCCTCGCTAAATTGTAAATGAATTACCCGAAAAAGACAGAAAATGCTTCAAACACCTACTATACTGACGAATTTGTTTCTTGCTTGAAGTACACTTTTCAGAAATATAAGTCAGATAGCTCTCGTCAAAGTATTCATGAGAGCATGACGAAGTTTAAGGGCCGAAGCACATTGGAACAGTATATTCCAAACAAACCTATAAAAAGAGGAATAAAGCCACGGGTTAGATTCATCTCTGATTATAGGTTCCACATATATTTTTTTTGTTCCATAATCTTCACTACGATGATGATTATTACAATTACAATAATGGTCATAAGTGAACAATGAGCAATAACCTAAATTACTACTGTTCCTTAAAATTAAGAGCTTACCCCATAGCGTCTCTTATCTTAACTAACAAGATAGTGCACTACTCTAACATGCACACGCGCACAAGCACTATACTCTCCTTTTTACTATCACCTATCACTTAAACTTGTTCAAAAGGCATTGTGCTCTTCAATCTTCTAGTTTGTCCAGTAGTATCGAGAAGCTGGATTGCTTCAATATTCTCGTGCCTTTGAAGTCGTTGTTCGTGACTTCCTGCCATCTTCTTGATGATTATGTCCACAGTTTCCATTCCTAGGTCCTTATGGAGGTCACTGTTCGTGACATACCAAGGAGCATCTACAATATTTCTCAGTATTTTATTTTGGAATCATTGTATTATTATTATATTACTTGGTCTAGTACATCCTCATAGTAGGCATCCATAAGTTAATACAGGTCTTAATATTTTTTTGTAAAGTAATAACTTTAATTATGCATCGATAATGTGAATTTCTTCCAAAGAGCCAATACATTTTTTTGTATCGTATATGTAGTTCTTCCCTTTTTTTCTTTACTTGAGCCTTCCTCTACGTGATTTTCCATTTTTGTGTCCATTTATGGATTTGGTTAACTGCTATTTGGACCTTGTTGGTCGCTTCTTCACTAGTCGTTCCTACTGCTTAGATAGCTGTATCATCAGCAAAGGTGGCAACTGTGATGTCTTCCAGTACAGGTATATCACACGTGTATAGTAGGTATAGGACCAGATTAAACACACCGCCCTGTGGAACACCTGCTCTAATTTATTTTAAGTCTGAAAAATAGTCTTCTTGCTTAATTCTAAAATGTCGTTCTTTTATGTACGATTGTAAAACTTTTGAGAACCTTCATGCCAGACTTTATCAAAAGCCTGTGCAGCATAAATTAAAACAGTTGAACATACTTTCTTTTCTTCTAAAGATCTTTCGATAATATTCGTGATTCTGTGCACCTGGTCGATTGTTGAGTGCTTATCTCTAAATCCGAATTAATGTGTCGGAATCAATTTTTTTGCTTTAATAATTTTTGGTTTTATTCTCTTGAGTAGCAGTTTCTTAAACAGCTTCAATATTACAGGGAGTAGAGATATCGGTCTGTATGACGAAACCTCATGTGCTGGTTTTCCTGGTTTAGGAATTATAATGACTTCCGCCATCTTCCATATCATTAGTACATATTTTAATCTGAATACAGCATTAATAAGGTTGGTTAATTTTACGATAGCTGTTTGGGGAAGATTTTTCAACAGCTCACCAGTAATTAAATCATAGCCTGGATCTTTCTTTGGGTTAATATTTTCTTTTATTTCTTTCATCACTTCTTTTGGTGTAGTTAGCCGAATTTCTTTCTCTAATTGAACAGGTTCCTGCCATCTTTCTTCATCCTCTTGAGATTTATTTGGTTTGAGTGTATTTTCAAGATATGCAGCAAACAGCTCTGCTTTTTGTGCACTAATTCTGGTCCAATTTTCATTTTCTAGTTTAATAAACGGAGAGTGAGTGGAGAGTCGGTTACACATATGATATAAATATTTACAGTGGAAACAAAAACTAAAAATTTAAAGGTACCTTAGGAGAAAAAGTTGTGCACACACTTTTAAGTACAATAAAAGATGATAATGTCGTTTTTTAATAATTTTTCTGCCATAAGGAATAGAAAAAATATGCGTCTCCTCAATATTATGTAAGTTAGAGGAGAGTTACAGCTCGTTTGCACCGATGCAGAAATAATTGAAACGATATGGCCAGACACTTCTTCTTCTTCACGTGCCATCTTCGCGACGGAGGTTGGCAATCATCATGGCTATTCTGATCTTAGATGCTGCTGCTCTGAATAGTTCAATTGATGTGTATCCGTACCATTCTCTTAAGTTACGCAACCATGAGATTCCTCTTCTTCCTACACTTCTCTTGCCTTCGATTTTCCCTTGTATAATCAATTGAAGTAGGTTGTATCTCTCATTACGCATTACATGCCCCAGGTATTGCAGCTTTCGTGTCTTGATGGTTTCCAATACATCCATTTTTTTGTTGATTCTTCTCATGACTTCGTTGTTTGTTACATGCTCGGTCCATGATATCTTCAGGATTCTTCTATACACCCATATTTCAAATGCTTCCAACTTTTTAGCAGTCGACGCGTTAAGTGTCCATGTTTCTATCACATAAAGCAGAGTCGAGAAAATATAGCACCTTGCCAGCCTAAGTCTCAAGTCCAATTTTAGTTCTCTTGCACAAAGTACCTTTCTCATTTTATTGAAGTTTGAACTTTGATTTCTTTGGAGTAATCGTTTGTGTGATTAATTATTGTGCCAAGATAGTGGTAGTTTTCAACTTGTTCTAAAGCACTACCGTTAATTAGACTAAGACACTAAGAAAGTATTATTATTGAGTAATTGTCACACAGATATGGGTGGAGTTGACTTGCATAGACAATTTCATTCAAGGATTTTTTACTGACAGTATGTAAAGATTTAGTAACTAAAGGAAGAAGCTCTACCAAAGTTCATTTTTCAAAAGATCTGTAGGAGGACCTTTAAAGAGCATGAAGAATATGATAAATGTGCGGAATCATTAACCAATTGTAGAAAAATCTCGTCGTCGTTGTACGGTGTGTTCTGCCAAGAAAAAAGAAACGCAAACACAAATGATAGTGAAAGGTAACCCATTGAAAATTTTTATTGGGATATATCGTCCCACTAAAAAAACCATTGGGAAAATATATCTCAGGCTAAAAGGACTCCAAACCTAATTTAAAAAAATGTTAATATGATCAAACACATTTGTAGCATTACATTATACGACCAAATGATTAAATATTAGTTTTTGGTGAGAAGAAAAAAAAGTGGGGTGAAAAGGGTTAAATATTAAAAAGGGCTTTTTGGGACCCATTTGATGGGTATATCTCAGGCTCAGAGGCACTTAAAGGGCTTAAAAAATACCTACAAGCTACGTTTTTAAGGTACAATAGTATACTAAAATTTAGTAAAAATCCGCGACTTCCCGCTTTCAAAGAAGTGGCCGAAGAGTCAAAATATTGGAAACAAGAGATTAGGTATGTATCAGACAAGAAAAAAATAATACGCTAATGATTTTTTTAAATACCATAAAAGACGGATTTCCGATAAGTAATAGGAATCTCTCAGTTTATCAATTTGCTTCAAATTTATATTTACTAATTCCGACAGATTATACAAAGCTCCGATTTCGTCGATTTTCTACTACAATTTTAGGAAATTTCAATCTCTGGTTTAGACAGTTACAGGAGATATCATTTTACAAAATTCGCAATAATGTAAATTAAGGAATCTCTAATTAACAAATTTAAGTTTACCAATAAGATGTTTACGACCTAAAATATTCAGAGCAAGAATTCTGAAGCTTTAACTAACTTCCTTAGAATAATATTGCTAATATTTAATTGCTAATATAACTCCAATAACGATCAATCAATTAATCAATAACAGATTTTATTTCTCATTAAAAAAATACAATAAATATTCTGTATTAGCGACTTTGTTTTCCTTGGCACATGCTGTCAGAAAGGTTGGCAAACAAATATTATTCTCTAATATACAAAAAATTACACTAACGCTTATTTTATCTAACAAGGTCAATAAAATTAATAAAAAATAAATAAGGTGAATATTCATATAAATGTTAGAGTAATAAACCAAATATGTATATCCTACTGAGTAAGACTTCGCACTAAACTAAACAATAATAACAATGTATAACAGTAAGGTATAGCTTGCATTTGAAATAATTGAATTTGTCCCATAGAGGGAGTGAAAGATGTTTATATAATAATAATAACAATAATAATAACAAGACAGTAAAGATAGACAAGACAGATAAAAAGATAATACCTATACGCAAACAAATTATTAATGCTAATTTTAATATTTTCATCATACTGAACTAACACCATGCTAATAGATTTAGTAATTAAATAGTCTCCCTAACTCATACCCACACGGCCATGCCTACAATAACCTGCTAACTCAGTCTGTCCCTGTCTGATCATAGTAACTACTTCCACTCTACTAAGTTCATTTCTACCTAACCATTTTAACCTAATGTCAACACCGAACATTTTCCCAAAAAATGTATCACATCTTCCCTTTCCTTCATGTTACACATTGAGCAAAACCTTTTTTCATCCTTTCTGCCAGGTCGATCATTCAAATATAGAACCCCTTCTACATCTTAATTTGAACAGCCATCGAATGTCCTCAAAATTTTCCATTTCCAGTAGATAATGCATGTGTACTCATTCTTCCTGCAGTTCTTTGTAGTGTCCACAAAAATTTGATTCGAGTGCTTTATTTTCAGCCTGACGCTGTGTCTCTTTTTTTTATCATATTCTCAATCATACTAGGCCAGCTATCTCTCCATTACCATTCACACCTTACCTCAATACCAAATTTTTCTCTCATAAATCTAGCATTAAGTTAGGACAATACCTTGGACAAGAAAACTTTTTTTTATATAAAATCTTCTGATTATTTCTGATTTTTTAGATTAGCTTTAAACGACAACTTGGGTGTTACTATCACTCCCAAATAATTATAGTTATTTACTACCTCTAATAATCGATCATTCAGTTTCCAAGATTCCCTGATCACACCACCTCCTCTTCTGAATACAAGAATTTTTAATTTATCTAAATTTATTTTTAGATTCTACATCCTACAGTATTTTTCCAGTTCACTAATCATCCGCTGTAGCACCTTCCGATTGATTGCCATCAAACCATTCATCTCCAAACCGCCTCCCAATGCTTTATGTAGGTCATTCAAGAAAAGCGCAAACAGTAATGGACTTAACAGACATCCCTGTCTTACTCTTATATTACAGTCAAATCATTCAGAGAGACCTTCCCTTAACCAAACTGCCGCTTTTGTATTTGCGAACATACTTTTTAACAAATTAAGCACTTTACTAGAGAATCCCAACTGACTCAACCTGTAAAAAAGGGCCCGCCGATCAACTGCATGAAAAGCAGCACTAAAGCCCACAAAAAGTGTATAAACATTTTTTACTTTCCGTGCATGTTGGATTTTTACTATAGTCTACTAAGATTAAAAATATTGTCTATAGTTGAATAGCCGGTTCTATATCCTACCTGGAACTCATTTAAAATGTTATTATTTTGTACCCACGAGGTAAGTCTGGTTAAATTCAATGCCGGAATGAGTTTGGTTACTGCATTTAAGAAGCTAATACCTTGATAACTTTCTGCACTTTCCATGTTTCCTTTCTTATAAAGAGGAAAAATTATTGCATCATAAAAACTCTAAGGAAAGTCTGGTTTGACGAAAAAATTATTAGCAAGCCCAAGGTACAAGCTCTTTTCCGTTTTCTGGAAGAAACTTGTAGAAGTCAGCAGCAATTCTATCAACTCCTAGTGCTTGATTTGGTTTTAAAGAATCCAATGCTATTTCTTCCATACTAAACGGCCGGTCTAAATGTTCATTGACGATAAACGGCTCTGCATACAATACAGGATCTGCTGTTATCTCCGTATTCAAATATCTTGCAAAATGTTGCAGTAAACTGATTAAGTTAACACCTTCCCCAATGGACGAACTTCCAAACCTATACAGTCCAACAGCCTTCCAAAATTCTTTTGAATTTTTTGTATTTCTTAAACTCAATGCAGCATTCTTATAAAATTCTTACTTTTTAAATTTACAAAGGTACTTGTATTCCTGTTTAATGTTCCTGTATATGTGCGTTGCATAAGTTGAGCTACTTTTTCTAGACACTCTGAGATATAACATTACTTGCTTCCTCTTTCTTGCGCACTCACCATAAAACCACTGCTGGCTTTGTTTACACTCCTCCTTTGCCATAAAAGCTTACATTCTCCCTTGTGTGCCGACACTTTTATACATTGCTGTAGTAACTCCAAATTTGTCTCCGGTTGATTAGTCCACTCATTCCCCTATTACTTTCACAAAACATTCTTTCTTTATATTTTTCCGAACCAATTTAATGGTTTAGGAACAAGTAATTTTAGGAAGCAGTGGCAAAACTTTACTAGTTGATCTCTGACCGCCATCATCGAAGGTCAACTTCACTATTAGAGGCATATGGTCAGAATAATATTCACAATCTATAAAAAAATTATCTACTAAATTTACCTACTTTTATATCTATATAATCATCTGATCATCCACTTCCCGCAACTTATGTCACTCAACACACTCACTCGCTCTACCAAAATTGGAAAATCTCACAGCTGCCTGTGTATATAACTTATATCTATTATTAAAAATCTTATTAGTAAATACAGTTTCTATATTCGTTTCACATAATATAAATATTTTAAAGTTACATATTTTACAAATCCTCTTTGATTAAGTTTTGATTTTAAACCTTCTATGTTGTACATAAGTATTTTCATTCTGTTCCAACTCTCATTATTAATAGTCATTCCATGTTCCAAATTCACGATATCATCATCTTCACTCCTTATCAGATCTGGTTTACCAACTCTCTTCCTGATTTCCCCGACTCAATATTGGACAATTAAACAAGAAATTTAAATCGATGTTCCAGTCCATCTTTAAACGATTCATACCATTATCCTTTCCACACTTTTTTCCATCCCTCCAGTCCCAACTGTACTTAACTGATTCCACCAATAACGAATCAAAGACCAGATTCATTGTCAGCGCATTATTCTTTTCTTTTATTTTCTTCATAATTGCTCTCACTCTCGATCTTTCTTCCTGACTTCTTTGATATAGTCGCTGTCAATGTAAATATTAGTACCTCTTAATTTTTTGGTCTGTCCCAAGATCTTAGAAATATCGGTATCCTACGGCACATAAGCTATTATAGGTCCATTTGACTTTGGGAGTCCAAGTGGGTGTGCTCGATAAATCGTAACTTGATCCTTAATATCTAAAAAGTTTTTACAAAAATATGATATCACTAGAGCGCAAGTACTACGCACACTAGAGCGCACTACGAAATCTCTACCATGATAAACAATCCAACTACTCTAATGCTCAGGGAAAGATTATGTAAAAGCAGCTCAACCAAGAAAGAATTTACTTTCAATAAAAGGCATCCCCACCAAATCTTCCACACGCAAAAAAGTGCCAGATAGGAGGTGATCGTAACGAGAGCTCAAGCCATGTTTTAGAAAAATCATCGAGCAAAAAGACAAAAGAGGGAATCTAATCGTTATGAAAAGGCGACCAAAAAAGTGGCCTCTGATGGCGGACATATCCGGAAATGCGAATGCGCCAAATTTAAATTTTGCGACACTTATTAACAGTAGCTACAAAATAGTTTTCAGAATGTGTCTTAGACGAGAAAATTTTAATTAAATATTAACGATAACAGTCTAAAATGTGAAACAATTGTTAAAAAACTTCAATCTAAATAAGATTTCTAGTGACAGTTGGGACAAATAATAACATAACCCAACTAAATTTGATTTCTTAAACAAGGAAAGACTCTCTTTCCTTGTTTAATTTGGCCTCTCAAGATGGCACTTCCTGTCTAACAATATTTTTGCCCCCACTACCTTCACATTCCCTCTTTTGTCTTTTTGCTCGATGAGAAAAATGCTCAGCGGCAAAGCTAGTGAAGAATACGAAGTTCCGAATAATTGTCTCTGCTTAATTGAAAACTGCTTAATTATTCACGTCAAGAGAAGTTTATGTTTTCGTTCTGGATGTATAATAAATAAAAATGTTGTATTGCTAATTTTCATGAACTATTTTATAAATGACGAGTTCTAATCGTTGATAAAGAAGTTTGTTAACTACTTTAAAGCAATAAGAGCCATTCTGTTTTATATTTTAAAATATCTTAACTATTCGTTTATTTTTTTTTTATTTTTTAAAGCTTTACTTCTTAAACTCACTTCCATTTATTCCCAAAAGAGTCAGTTTTATAAAATGAATAAGAATTAACGGGAGAGCTTACCGAAAGTCTCCAAGCTTATCTTTACTTAAAATGCAGAAGATTAGCTAAACGCGTCCCTTAAAATATCCAATATAATCCTTAGTTTACCTCTCAAGATAGCTTTGTTAACTTGGTTTGCTCCAGTTGGTGACACAACTACTCTAGAATTACATAAATTTCTGTTTAATCCCCACAACCAGGTAAAATACAACAAGTGGGATTCATTTTATAAGAAAATGAATATTTTGCAGTAATTTTCTTGTAGGAATTTATTAAATAACTGTCAGGTTTCAACACTTTTCACATTTTAACAAGAACATTATGTGGGAATGCTGAGTAGAAGTCGACATAACAGTGTCGGCAGAACATAATAGTATCACCGTGTAATATACGATAATAAAAGAGTTGATACACTTAACAGAAGAGCATTATACTCCATTCGACGATTATACGACTGTTTTAAATTCGGTTTAAGGTATCGACTTAAGTGGTCCAATGTGCTGAATTGTACAATAGTAAATTCTCCCCATCCATTTTTAAAATACTGTTATGGCAGATATAAACCTTAGATTTAAATATGAAGTCATGATATAAATATAGAGTTGATAGTTTATAGAACAGTTGTAATTCAGATTTTGAATTATATGATTACTATCATTGAGTTTAGTATTGTAAACAAGTTAGTTTTTGTATTAAATGATTTAAAAGAAGTGTAACAATACTTAAGTGATTAAAAAATAGTGTACTTTATTTAGTCGAATATTCAATTAGTATTAAAAAAAATTAAAAAAACTTACTTATTCTCTTATTCTCTCAATCTCCTAAAACTATCATCAACCATCAGATTCACATCCATAATCACTGTCGTCGCTATCCTCATTCGGATGGTAAATTATAACAGGATTAACTGCTTCGATGCACCTTCACGCATCCACCATTCTTCAATTAAGTCTTCACATTTTTCTACACTTTTTACCGCAATTTCAGGAGTGGCAATATCCAATGCTTGTTGCCATGTTTCCAAGACTGCCTCGTCACTGTAACCCGTGTATCCAATATGGTTATCATAATATGCTTTGCATATCCCCCAAATATATTCAATTGGATTGAATTGGCAATGATAGGGCGGTAGTCTTAACACACGATGTCCAAAGCTATATATATATATATATATATATATATATATATATATATATATATATATATATATATATATTTAACTGTTTTGGATGGATTGGAGTCGATAAAAGGGCTATTGGTTAACTATTTTTTTCATCTCGAGCTTTCAATTGTGTTTACAATTATTATCAAGAGCTAAAAAAGACAAAATATCTCACAAGGTTGAACTAGAAAGAAAAAATAATTTTTGTTAATTTACCAAATAAAAATTAGTTTAGTAAATAAAAATTGCTGCTAATACATCTTAAAAATACTTAATATAAAAATGTCTTAATCTAATAAATGCTTCTCTGAATATATTTTTATTCGTTAACCATTCTTTTATTTTATCTACGGTCCAGGTGTTTGTTGGTTGCTTATTTAAAATTTCCGAATGGTACCCAGCATTATCCAGTACTATAACGGATGGTTCATGTAAACTTGGCAACAGTTTTTCTTTCAACCATTTCACAAACATTTCCGTATTCATATTGTCATGATAACCGGCTGATTTTGATTTTGATGAAAACCCAAGACCTGCTCCCTTAATAAAACCATGTTTTCCACCTGCATGCCCTATAATATATCTCTTTCCCTCGTTATCGATGTGTTTTATGGATTTTATGCTCTCGTCCTACCAAATTCGTTTAACAGCGCCTTTAGCAAAAACCCATGTTTCGTCTAAATAAACGAAGGAAGAACATTCTTTTTTAAATTTGCTATAATTTCTAAAAATTCTGTTCTTTTGTGAACGACACTAGCTCTTTCACACAACGCCTTTCTATTGTCTTCCTTTTTGAACTTAAAGCCAATCTGTCTTAAAACTCTCCAGAGACTTGTTCTGCAAATTTCAAATATATTTCTGTCTTTTAATTTTTGTAGCACTGAATCTAAAGAAACATGTTCTTTCTTTTCGCGCATTTTATATATTGTCTCACGGATTTCAAATTTGCAACCTTCGGGAAGATCTATAGTCTTTGGTTGTCGGCGAGATTTATATTGTGCGACATTTTGTTCACTTTTTCCACTTTTTTTGCTTTTTGCAAAACCGACTTTAGTTTTGTTTCACTAATATAGAGTGCATCACACACACGTTTATGTACGGACTGAACAGGTCGCAAAGGGCCCCCGTTGGTTTTCTCAGCAGTAAAATAAGAAAGTACATTAAATATAAAGTTGTCTACATCTAAAACACGTCTCGGCATTTTTGGCTTCAATAAACAAATACACTACGCTAAACTCTCTCTTAACGGACACCTCTCTTCACCGGAAACCTCTATACGGACGGTTTTTAAAACTAAAATTAGTCGACGATATATGAAACTGTATGTAAATTTTCGTTACTTTTTAATATCTGTAACGACTTAGTATTTTAACTATCAATAGCCGGTATGTTATACGCGTTACTTTCGGAACTTTTAAGAGTACATCCACTCAAATTAAACAAATATTTAAAACTAACAAAGTGAAATATTATATAGATTCTTTTTTTGGTTTCTGAACCATCGTTCTGCCAATTTCTTTTCATTTATATTAAAAATAGTACATTTATTTTTATTACAGTTGTAGTACCTAATAAAGTAATAAAATAGTTTAATATCAAAGAAACCCGGCACGCCTCTTTGGTGTATACATTTCACCGAAATCTAACCCAAATGTCTGATAAACACATTTGCGTAAAAATTTTTGTTATTTCCGGATTAAATTTAACAATAAATTTTGCGTCTATCTGAACATCTATTAACTGAAATAATTTAAGTTCAGATGTCATACTAACAGTAGATCCTTTTTATTGGAATTATAATTAGACCAATTTACTTTCATACTTCTACTTGCACAGTAAAATATTCGTTGTCGCAATAATCCCAAACAGTCGTATATTCGTGGAATAACCTATAGCTACAAAATACGTCGGTTCAGAGGCGGTCGTGAGAGTGCCAAAAAGGTTCGTTCACGACTAAAAAAAAGCCTTGATCTGAGGGCAGCATAACTTTTACTGGGAAAATATACCAGTACAAACACATGGAAAAATTGGAAAATATTCTCAGTCACTCGAGCTATTTCCCTCCCAATTTTTTTTGAAATTTGGTAAGTTATTGGGAAAGTGCTCAGATAATAAATAAGGTATATATCGATAGAGATAGATCGATAGATTATAGACCTATAAATAGGTCTATCGATAGTTAGATCTAACGATATCATGTACTTCACCAGTGTCTCTGATTTTTATATTGGGGATTCTGTCTCTTAAAGTTTTATCTGCTATTGCCCTCAGTGTTTTCACGGCGGTTGTTCTTAAGATTTTCTTTATAATTGATTTTTTTGCGTTGTATATATATACAACGATGACGGTTTTTCGACAAGCGAATAATTTATCGAAATAAGCGAAACACGGAAACTCATGGAAAGTTAATTTCGCAAACTTCAAACGGCTTGCTTTGTAATTGGTTTATTGTCTTTGCAAAAGCCAAAGTCACAGGAAATCGTAAACGTTTAAAATCAAATTGTACGTTCCTTAGAATAGTCGGTATACGCGGAATTAAGTTATCCCCTTTTTTGTATTTTTCCTTGATGATCGTTGTCTCAATGGTATTAATAATTAGCCTTTTAACATTCAGTCTCGTTCCATTATTCAGCCGAGGTTGATTATTGTTATGCAGTATAATAACAACTGATCCAACTTTTAATTTTAAATTGTTAGGTGGGAGTCCGGGCAATTCCAATGAATTCAAAAACTTTGTAGGGTAGCTGATTACGTCATCCTGATTTATAACTACTAACCCCAATAACCCCAATAACCCCACTAACCACTAACCCCAATATTATCATACTTAATGAGAGTTAATTAGAGATCTAATTAACTCTCATTTCGATTACACAGTGTACTACACAGATGCGTCTAAAACTGAAAATGGAGTCGAGGTGGCAATAATTAACAATACAGAGATTCTCAAACATAGAATTTCAGATACTGCAACCGTATTCACAGGAGAACTTTATGAAATTTACTAAGAACTACTATATGCAAATGCGAATAAGGTGAACAAAATGTTAATCGTGACAGATTCTATGTCATGACTACACCTGATCAAGAAAATATACACCCAACATTCATTAGCTTTACTAATAAAAGAAGAACTAAATACGTTACATACTAAAGCAGCGGTTCTCAACCTTTTAGCACTGGCGCCCCCTTTGAACACTGAAGATAGCTCACGCCTCCCCTCCAGTCAATAATTGGTTGGTTTAAGTAAGAACAGTAAAATTGTGAAACTGACGATGCTAACTCTACGTTAGCAAAAGCTAGGATACAAAATAAAAATCCAGATATATTTAAATACGAAAGTTTATTTTTCATGTCTCATTAAACTTAACATTGGTTATTTATTTGAGAAAAATAATAATTAAAAATCACATACGCATATAAAGTTAAAAGTCTTATATGAGTGTTTTTGCACTTTCAATGAGAGGGTTGGCATTGTCTGTTCTGACAAGCACACCTCAAGTCACTTTCAACGTCCAGCCTTGAATGGTATTTGAATTTTATATACGCCAATGCAGAAAAACCAGATTCGCAAATATATGTGGATGAAAACTGGACTAATAACTTCGCAGATACTAAAGCCACTTTTGGGTAAACAGGAAAGTAGGTTAACCAAAATTCTTCCAAGTCCATGTTTGCAAAATCAGCTTTTGCTTGTGAATCACATTTTAGGTCAATTGCCTACTATTGAAGGTTAACTGGAAGAATGGCAACTTCGATATGAAAAGGATCTCTTGTCAACCTAAATTCCCAGTTTTCCGAGCTACATAACATCTGGAAAGTACTTTTGAATTTGATGTTTCAGTTTTTCCAAATGCCGTGATACGACGTCTTTCTAATCCAAAATTAGATGTAGTGAAAGGGTTTGAATATTATCGAGGAGGTCGTTCAGTTTAGGAAGAGAGGAAAAGTTTGGCTTGGAACTGTAAAGGCGGCGTTGCCAAAGCGATATTTTTTTTATAAACTCCTTACTTGCATCATAGGTGTTTAAGAAGTTTTTACGGCCTTGAAGTTTTACATTCAGGACATTAAGTGTCTCAAAAAGTCAAACAAATAAGCCAAGTAAAAGATATTTTTATCATCTGTGAAGATCTTCCTGTTTTCAAGTCATTAACAAAATTTCAACTTCTGACTTTAAATTGAATAATCTTGCAAGCATATTTCCTTTGGATGACCACCGGACTTCTGTGTGGAACAGAAGGGTTTCATAATTACTATTCAGTTCTTGACATAGTGCCTAAAAGAGCCTAGTGTTTAATGCGCTGGATTTGATGTGGTTAACTATTTTAATTGCTAAGTTTAATGTGACGTTGAGAGGTTCAGGTAAAGTCTGACTAGCTAAAGCTTGTCTATGAATAATGCAGTGAGAACCAATTATCCTAATGTTCTTCTTTTTTGCTAATCTCATAAATCCAGATCGACATCCTGTGATGGCTTGGGCCCCATCAGTACATATGCCAATTACTTTCTCCCATGGAAGTTCATTGATTATTAAAAAATCTTCAAGGGCAGAAAATATGTCAATGGCTTTAGTTGTTGTTTCAAGAGATGTTGAAAACAATATTTCCTCCAGGAACCGTTTTTGGTAAATGAATCGACAGTAAAACAATAACTGTGCATGCTTTAAAATATCAGTTGTTTCGTCAAACTGCAAAGAAAAAAACGGTGAACATTTAAATTTTTGCAGTAGTTGATTTTTCAAATCCAGAGCCATGTCATCAATTTTACATTTTACTGTGTCGTTTGAGAGAGAATTTTTTTCTACTTTTCTAGTTTTACGACTGTCTTTACTATGTACGGTACTACAAGTAGTAAGTAAACAAGGTTAAATTAGTGACTTACCAATGGTATGTGATTTCTTGTCTTTAACTATCAAAAGTGCTATTTTGTATGATGCTTCCACAGTTTTCTTATTTTCAACAAGAAAATTTGCAGTAGAGTCAAGTTTCATACGTTTTAGGCTGCTTTTTTTTAGCAATAAGAAATTCTGGGTCTTTATTTTTCAAAGAAGAATGGTTTGTAATTAGATGCCGTTCCAAACGTCCGGGCGCATTGCATCATTACTAAAAACAGCATGGCACTTGACACACTGAGGTAAACGACTGCCTTTTTTCTCCATAAAGGTAAAACCATACTTGATATAATCGTCTAAATACAATATTTTCTTAGGAAATTACTTAGCCATTTTCAAAGCTGTTACACAACACTATTAAATAATTCACAAACAATCACTCTGTTATTAAATAACGATTATACTAATTGCTACAAACAGCACACAGACGCTGTCGACTGAGGGTGGCCGCACGCAGAAAGAGCAAAACTGTTTTAGTCAAAAACGTTTTTGTTTGAAACGAAAACGTTTTTGTTTCCACAAGAAACATTTTGTTTTCAAGAGAAACAAAATGTTTGCACAAACCATACTGCAATCAGTTTTATTAAAGATGTCGACAGATAACGACGAAATTGCACTAGTTTTCTGGCAGTGGTTCCTCCTACAGGACAAAAAAAACGCAAAATAAAAGACAATTTTGGGTGCATCCTATAAATGAGAAAAGAATGTGGCCTCAATCAGTACAATTAATTTTTCTGCGTCCACTTCCATGATACACACAATATAAACAAGCAATATATCGCTGTTTCTACATCTGCTTCTTGTTGACTACTCGAGCGGTTTCAAGAAGGGAATTCCAAAAACACGTTGCGCCTGCGTACATTGAAATGTTTCGACACAAAACGAAGATCCGGTAATCAACATCAAACAGACTGACTGAAACTAAATGAGCCTAAACATGCTTTAGACACACGACTAATCAGTGTGCGTCAGCTCATTTCATTTATATGGAAACATCAGCATCAGACTCGTTTAGTCAAAAACGTTTTTGACTAAAACAGTTTTGCTCTTTCTATGTGCGGCCACCCTGAGACTGACGCGTGAGACGGAGTGACTGAACTGGAGCCAGAAATGCTTGCAATACAGTGCTGGTAAATATATTTTGCGCTCCTACGATGTTACCATACACAAGACTGTCGTGTTTAACTCAGGTTGTCTGTTTGAGTAAAACGATTTTAATCACGTTTAAATCAAGAAATATTTATAAACAAAATAAAAATACGAAATACAAAATATTTTGTTTTTAAACAAAATATATATTTTTTAATTTTTATTTTTTTTTATAACCTTACGCCTTCCCTGAAATTCTCTCATGCCACCACCACTCCCCCTAGGGGAGCGCACACCAGGTTAAGAACCACTGTACTAAAGATATAAGCAGTGGTCGCCAACCTGTCGATCGCGAGCTACCGGTAGCTCGCGGAGGCAATTCTGGTAGCTCTCACAACTATTTTAATTTAAAAAATACAAACTGCAAAAGTCAGAGAAGCTTCCGAAAATTCCACAAAAAAATCTAATTGTCATAATATTAAACATAAACAGCGGCAACGTTGCGGTGAGCGATCTGCCCCTGACGCCGTCAAGCTAGAATCGGCTATTTATAGAACCGACCAGCCGGACCAGCGCGTTAGTGTTCGAGAACGATCTGGATTGCTTTGAATGGGCTAAATACGCACGGCGCGGCGACATTGCGCTTAGTTTAAAACTGAACGCGTAACCAACGTCCAGCGGTTGGGTTAGTAGAGAACAACAAAAATAATATTATGGCAAGCAGTTGTAAGAAGGTAAAGACATACCACTTTCATTCGGAATGGGAAGAACAATACTTTTTTACAGAAGTTAAAGATAAAAATGTGTGTTTGTTATGTAATACTTCGGTCTCCGTTGCTAAAAAAGGAAATATTGAAAGACATCATAAAACTGTACATTCTAATTTTGAAAAATCATTCCCACTACATTCTGCCGCCAGAAAGGAGAAACTAAAACGGTTAAAAAAAAACAGTTAATTCGCCAACAATCAATATTTTTAAGAACAGTCGACAAAAATAAGGCTGCAACTGAAGCATCGTACCGTGTGTCCCAGATAATTGCACAAAAAAAGAAACCTTATGAATACGGGAAAATGATAAAACAGGCGCTTTTAGAAGCTGCTGATTCGTTATTTGCCAACTTTAGAAATAAAGACGAGATAGTTTCAGCTATAAAATATATGCAACTTTCTGCTAATACAGTGATGAGACGTGTAGAAGTAATGAGCAATGATATTTTTTTACAGTTAAGAACTGACTTAGATAACTGTGTTTATTTTTCACTTCAACTGGATGAATCAACAGATGTCGTTGACACTGCCCAGATGGCCGTGTTCGTCAGGATGGTTTTTAGTGATTTTACGATTGAAGAAGATCTTTTGAAGTTCATTCCACTGAAAGGACACACTACTGGACAGGAGTTTCTCATTTAAAAAATATTATTTCTTCCGAGAAAATTCCAATATCGAAAATGGTAGGCTTGACAACCGATGGCGCTCCAGCTATGGTGGGTTGTGATAAGGGTCTGGTGGCGTTATGTCGTAAAGATGAAATTTTTCCGCAATTTCTCTGTTACCACTGCATTATCTATCAGTAAGTATTATGTGGAAATTTCCTGAAACTAAACAACGTTATGAAACTGGTGGTAAAAATTGTGAATAAGATTAGAGCTCAAGCGTTACAAAGAAGATTATTCAGAACCTTGGCCGATGAAGTTGACTGTCAATACAGGGACCTACTCCTTCACTCTGAAGTCCGATGGTTAAGTAGAGGACGGGTGTTGAAACGTTTTAATGATGTCCTATCTGGCATAGTTCAATTTTTTAAACAACGCGATGAACCGACTCCGGAACTAGAAAATTCAATCTGGCTTAGAGATTTTGGTTTTCTCGTGGACATTACAGAGAAATTAAACGAACTTAATTTGCAGCTTCAGGGGAGAGACAACGAACTAGCGGAAATGATTTCTGATATAAAAGCAAAAAGCTGGAGTTTTGGGAACAAAACCTAATTAACAGCGATTCCAAGCATTTTCCTATTCTTTCAGAAAAAATATCTCAAAATCCATTAGAACCTATGACAACAAATATCATGTAGAAATAATTTCTACCCTGAAGAGTAACTTCAAAAATCGTTTTAAAGATTTCAATGAAATGGCTTTAGTAGCGCAGTTTGTTGTTTCACCCTTTATGCAAATTGATATCCAGCAGTTTGCAGCTTGTGTTATGCAGAACTTTGGCGAAGACATCGCTGTAACCGAAATGGAAGTCATTGAGTTTCAAAATGATTTAGCCTTAAAATCGTTAGTCTCAAGTACTGAATGTATCTGGCCTATTGTAAGTAAAGACAAATATTCAGTTCTATGCCGTGTTGCCTTGAAAGTGAAAGCATTATTCAGTTCAACCTATTTGTGTGAATCTTCTTTTTCCAATATGAAGTTTATTAAGAACAAATATCGCAATCGACTTACAGATGAACATTTGGATAATTGTATTCGAATGGCTGCATCAAATTAGATTGCAAACATTAAAAAAATTATCGATGAGTCTGAGTGCCTTCTCATTGACCGTGCTTTTTTATTTTTCAATGTTTATGTTTATGATAGTGCGTTACTTTTTTGTTGTTATTATTAACTATTACTAAATCATACGTGACATGCCGTTGTGGCTGGATAAAAGTTTGTGTTTATTTTTCAAATACCTTCGTTTAATAGGTAGGAATGTAGCTATGAACAAGTACGTACTAGTAATATTAGTTAGTTTGTTATTAGTTTATTATTAGTACCTATGTATTATGTATTACCAGTTAAACAGTAAAATAAATACATACAATGATAAATTAACTATGGATTATTTCATTTACGTTGCGTTACGTGGCTTCCGTGTGGGTAGAGCGCTGTTTATTCCAAAATTAACAAAGTAGCTCAACACATTGAAGAGTTTGGTGACCACTGATATAAGTATCAAGTTTCTCTTAGTTCCATCACACGTCGGAATAGCAGGTAATAAATTAGCAGATCGAAATGCCAAAGAAGCCATAAATGATAACAGTAGCCAAATGTCTCTCCAATCTGTTAGAATGGATCTAAAAAGCTACGTTAGGAAACATATTTTCGAGATCTGGGAAAATAAATGGAAATCCACACCATCAAATCTTCAGAAAATAAAAAATATACTTGGACCATGGCAACCACCCGATGTATCTAGACGAAAGCAAAAGATCATTTTTCGTTTACGACTTGGACATACCCAGTTTTCCCATGAACATGTGTTTAAAAAAGAAGAACACCCAATTTTTGATCAGTACGGTTCACCCCTTACAGTAACACATGTGCTAGTGCCATCTACCAAACAAACTTAATGACATTTTAAACTAAAATAACAATATTGATAAACTACATATCGTTCATTTGGAAGAAGAGGGTTACATCTAAGAATTTTCACTTTTTCAGTAGAGAGGTTTTAAAATTCTCATCAATTTATTTCATTTATATTCTGCAGTGTTTGTTAATATTGTAGGATTTAATGATTGAGTATGATAGATTTCTGATCTTTTAATCGCTCTGACAAATTTTTGTTTTTATAAGATATCAGGTTTAGAAAAAAAACTTAGATATAACCCTCTTGAATAAAGAAATATTATCTTTTGAAGAAATTGATTTTGCTCATAAAGTTACAATTGTATTGGTAAAGTATTATTAAAAATGCCATTAAATAAATATTATTTAATAAAACTGATTAATAAGACATAAAAAAATTACGTAACTAGTTCGTATCCATTACACAACACAATATGAAACATAAAGCAACAATAATAACGATTGTTTTTCTTTACAAATTTTTATAAAAACTTAAATAGTATTCAGGAATACATCGCTTTTTTTCTATTAAAGACAACAGTCCATTTTTCTTAGATTCAGTGATTTCCACTTTTTTTGTAAAAGCTTTCTTTAAAGCAATATTATTGATATTAATTTCACGACTAGAACGCACAATTTCCACTTGATCACATTATGCTTGATTAAAAGATGATTTATAATAAAGAATAGTAGAATTGTTGCGATCTAACATCAAGATCCTCACATCAGATATTTTAAAATTTTTGGGAATAGTAAGGTGTAAGTCTGCACACAAAGCTTTAAGATAAAACACGTCATTAAAACCGATTTCATGTACTTTATATATGGACTTCCAGTTTTTTTAGCTGTCCGAATAATGCACTCAGATTGGTCAGGTACGTATATTGGACTTGATTTTTTATATTTTTTTATCTGTTTTTCTATCATAGCGTGGACACTATCCCCTTCACTCTGTCCATGTCCGGAGACAAAAAATTTATGAGTTATTGATTTTATGGGCAAAATAGTGGTGAGCAGTATTTTTTAAATATTTTGTTTCTCTGTGCTTCGTCTAATTTTTCGGAACACTTTAACTTGTATTTATTTCCGCAGGGTGGTAAAAGGATTTTAGCTGGCTGTAATATTTTGGATTTGGTTTTTGTGCCGTCTGCATTTTTAACAATTCTGGTAGATAAATAGGCTTCTCCGCCATTTTGCAATCTCTTTGAGTCTGCTTGTTGCCACGTTGCAGGCTGCCGAAGTTTCTTCCTTACCACCTTTTCATTGTTTGAAGGATGTTTAACTTTTCTTTTTTTAATTGCATTACCTGTTGTTAATTTAACTTGCTTTTTAATGACAGGTGGATTAAAAAGAGGATCTGCATGATGTCATCTGATCCATAAGGATCGGTTTTAGAATATTGTGAACTGTTGTCTGTATCCGAAGTTGTGTTACTTCTAGATGAGTTACTGATTGAAGATGAGTCACTGCTTGAAGATGAAGTACATTTATCCATAGCTTTTTTAGGTAAATGAGTTTCTAAAAATAAGAATAATACCACTTATAATAATATTCACATTTTTAGTAACTTTAAAGCAGTGTATCTTTGTATTTTATCTTACTCAAAAAATTATTATTTCCATTGAAACATGTGCCATCATTCATCATAATTGGGCTGCTGAAGATTTTTTAAGATGGGTCTGTATTATTAATAAAATCTAAAATAATATTCTTTATACAAAAAATCCGTATTTTTTCAATCTAAATAAGAACTTAACAACAGGAGAATTTTCTAAATTTTCCTTGACAAAATGTTCCATCACCCACTTTGTTGTTGGTGTCGTTTCTATAGTATTTGCTGTATTACATTTACCATACCTTATGTTTTGTGCATCTTTAAAAGAATTGTCCGAATTATCTTGAGTATAATTGCCTTGACTATTTTCATCTTTTTCAAAATTTGCAAAAATACGATTCGTACGGCTGTTATTAAGCATTATTGTCTAATTAAATTAATCCTAAAATAATACTACTACTACTATATATATATATATATATATATATATATATATATATATATATATATATATATATATATATATATATATATATATATATATATATATATATATATATATATATATGTATATATATATATATATATATATTTATTTTTTATATATATAATATATTAAATACGATAAAGTTAAAATAATTTACCCAATGCAAAAAAAAAGATAATTCAAATATAACAAAAACCGATAAAACCGGTTATTGCGAAGTAAAAAAACCGGTTTTCGGTTAAAACCGGTAGGTTTTTCCCATCCCTAGTCCAAACACAAATATCACCATTTTAATTATATTAACTTAGCTTTTGTCAATTATATTTAAAGATATAACTGTATTCTCTAAAACGAATAACGTTCAGTAAAAGAAAGTCAAGTACATACTGAAATATATCTTTATTTTTCATAGTCAACTCGTTAAATTCGGGGAACGACAAAGAGTTGCATCTGCCATCTCTCGGAAACTAGCGTACTTACACATGCAACCATTTTTTCTATAGCAGAAGACATTATTTGGAAGCTATTGATGCAATAAAAAAACTCTTCTTCCAAATGAACGATATGTTTGTTAAAGGATTGTTTAAAAGATAATTTAATAAGTAAAGTGTAATTAATTGTTACCGTTCCGCTAATAACCATATTAGGTTAAAGCGGGTTTTTTGTAAATAAAAAAAAATTTTTATTCTATTTTATAATATCAAGAATCAAGATATTTTTTATTCTTTATTTTATTTTATTATTTTTGTCTCGTGGGCTTTCAGTTGTATGTTTGATCTCTTATTGTAATCATATGTTTTGTTATTCCATCGTCTCCAGAAGCTTTTTGACGTGACAACGTCTTAAATTAGGTTGTGGCTCGGAGTCACTCATGAAAAAGTGTAACGCCCGCTCACGTCTGTTACGATGAGTCACCGAACGAGAGAGAGGCCCGCCGGACCGGCGAATGCCTTGCGTCTCTCTCCCACTCAAACATGATCGGTCCGCTGCGCGCGCAGCACTAGAGAATTAGGCGCGTTGAATCGGTGCGTGCTTGTGTCTCTGTCTTTCTCGAGCGTTCTTGGCGTTGGAAAACCGAGAAAGCGTCATAATACAAGTTCACACGTGTGGTTAAAGTATCGTCAGCTGTGTCTGTAGTGAAAATGTGGAGTGCTTAGATTCGTCATTTACAACAACTACAACAATAAAGGTAAATAATTATACACTAATATTTCATTATCGTAAACTATGATTGATTGATTAATTGTTAGATTGACACAAAAGTTGAGAAACTGAGTTTATAGGTTATGTCATACTATTGACAAATGTTGATAGTGTTAAGTAAATTATTAGTTTAAATCACTCTGCAATCAATCGTAATTCAGTCGATTGAGAAGAAACAGCGCGTATTGCTAGTCAAACATTTAAAATAACAAATTATAACCTCTAACCTGTCAAAACAGGGCGACCAAACAAATGAACTAAACCGACCAATCACCACGCGCGGAGTTAGAATTTAACTGTGTTTAGCAAGAATTTCAAATTCCAATTTTAGTAAATGTTTTAATTTTCAACTTTACCATTTACAATTACAAATTTTAATTAATTTTAAATTTATTTAGCAAAAATTTGAACCTTCGATCTGAATGAGTGTTTTGATTTTCAAATTGATTCTTTAAAATTAAAAATATTAAAATATATATAATCAGAAGTGAACGTCACATAACATTATCTGTACTTATTATTATTTAATATGTAGGCAAATACATGTGACCATACTTGGTAGACACAATTGGAAATAGTAATTTTTTATAACTGAAAAAAATAAATATATAAAATACTGGTAGCAAACAATAACTTCAATGATCGATATCTCCGCAACTAATTGATATACCGAAAAAATTTTCAAATTAATTTTGTAGAAAATAATAAGATCAATAATATAATATAAAATAAATAATATATAAAATAATATATAAAAATATAATATATAAAATATAAATAATATATAAAATAATAATATAATAATATATAATATATAAAAAATATAAAATAATATATAAAATAAATATTATATTTATATATAACAGTTTTACGATTATTTTACAGTAAAATGTCCGGTAAATATTCTACCGAGAAAAAGACGTTGTCACGTAAAATCTTCGCCCGTAAAACCGACTTTACAGGCAACCGATTTTTCATGTTTTAACTTCATATTATTCAAATTTAAATTTTACTCAACTAAAAGATAGAAGTCTTATTAATATTTATCAATTTTCACATGAATTATATATATACATGTTTGCTCGATATTATTACTCTCATATTTATGAATATATTCGTATACTTGTAGCAAAATATGCATTAAAAAAATTCAATAGAAAGAAACTCAACATATTAGAAATGCAACTCAAACTTTAATTCAAGAAAGCTTTCAATATAAATCGAGCGACGCTTAAGTTATATCAACTTGAGAAACTTTCAAAGGTTCTTTTATTTGCCTAACAAGTTAGCAAGTGTTTATTCCGAAGCGGAACTTGCAGTATCGGCAGGAAATTAAACCGTGACGATATATCACCTCTTCCTGCCCCTTTTCCTCCTACATACTTAGTGTCTTCCTACGCTCTAAACCGAGAGAAAAGTCGTTAGGTGGAGAAAATTGAAAAATGCTGCTCTAATGCGGTAGCACAAAATAGTGATCATAAGGATAAAGATTTAAGATAAAAAGTTTTACAAAGTTTGGAAATAATTAAAAAAAAAACAGATTTTCTGATCTTATAAAAGTTGACAAAGTGTTTCATTTAATTTTTCTTTGTTTTAAAGATCTCTCACATTAGTACTTTGCCTGCAATTGGGAGAAAGTATTAATCTAATTCTTTGCTCTACAAGTTTTTAAATGTTTCCTTCACTTCTTGAGTCAAATCAAACAAATTTTTGACCGAGAAAATATGGGATAGGAAGATTATTGTATTAGCTGTGGTATTTATACGAATAAATTTGTCATGTTCCTTTGAAACATTGAGGGAAGCAACACAATTAAGCTATTGATAATGTTTAAAAAAATATAGGGCTAAAAGAAACTACAACGTAAAAGAAGTTTTATTTTTTCATATGGTCAATGGATCTCGTAATTTGATAAAGGAGTGTATTTATGCCTCTGGACTAGGGTGCATTTCTGTAAATTCTATGCAGTTTTAGTACATACACATATACAGAAAAGTTGTTCAAAATTAAATTTCCTGTCGAAAAGTCAAAAATATTTTTTTTGAAAAAAAAAAATATTCAAAAAACAAAGCAGAAAACAGGAATAGACGCGATTTGTATTATTTACCCTATAACTATTTTCCACGATACATATATTATATATATACATATATATATATATATATATATATATATATATATATATATATATATATAGGTATATATATAGGTATATATATATATATATATATATATATATATATATATATATATATATATATACATATACATATACAGATATATATATATATATATATATATATATATATATATATATATACAGTACCTGTTTCTTAGCCCAAGCAAGGAAAAATTTACTATATGAAGTTTTTTTGACATGAATATGAAAATATTTGAAAAAAATTACTTTTTTGTTCTTTTTTGTGAATATTAACGCTTAGGTAATTAAACTGTACCAAAAAAGTTAATAAAAAACTTTTATTGATTAAAAAAAATTCCACTCGTATATGAGAGTTTCAAGTAACTCACTTTTATTAGTAATTTTCACTAATTCTCAATAGCGTTCATATCAAGCGAATTGCCTGGCCAGTCAAGAATTTAAGTTTTTTTTTGTTTTAAATAAGTTAAAATACTCTTAGCCTTGTGGCAAAGAGAACCATCATGCATAAATATGGGTTCCCTTTCTCCAGAAAACCATTCCTGCAGCTGCGGCAAAAGTCTCATCTCGAGTTCTTTTCGGTACTGATCTTGTCTCATCGCGTTTTCTACCACGTAGGGACAGCCTGTACCTTTGCCGGATACCACAGACAAGACCATGAGTAACGGTGGGTGTTTGATGGTGGGCACAATGCAGTCGGGCTTGTATGTCTTGTTGGGACATCTTCGAACAAACTTAATACATAATTAGTACAAATTAACAATTTTACACACAAATTACTACTACTACTACTTGTCGGTTTATAACGTTCTCCGCCGTTTTCCGACTTCCAATCGCCACTTAGACCGGTTGTTCCATAGATCTTTTTCTATGGCCCTCTCTCTCAGTTCTTTATTTATTCCTTCGCTTCAACTTTTTCTCGGTCTACCTCGTTTTCTCATTCCTTCTGGTTGCCACTTTAGTATTTCTTTTGGCATTCGTTGTTCGTCCATTCTTTGTATGTGTCCGAACCAGATAAGTTGTTTTGTTGTTAGGTAATCTGTGATTGTTCGTTTGATTCCCATTATTTCTCTAATGTGTTCGTTGGTAATCCTTTCTCTTCTAGATCTTCCTGCAGCTCTTCTCCAAAAATCCATTTCCGTCGCTTTCAGCGTTGACAGTGTTCTTTCTTTCAGTGGCCATATCTTACAGCTGTATAAAGTGATACTTTTTACTATAGTCTCATATATCCTCTTTTTATTTTCTTTGCTGATGGATTGGTCCCATAAAATGGTGTTTAACATTGTGATGGCTTTTCTTCCTGACGTATTTCTCTCTCTTATGGCTTTGTCTAATGTTCCATCGTGTGAAATGGTGATACCTAGGTATTTGTAGTCACAGCAGTGCTTTATCGTAGTGTTATCGTCTAATATGAGATCTTTTTGTTCTGCTCCAATGCACGGGTATTCGGTTTTCTTTTTATTTACTTCTAGACCCCATATACCATACTCTTCAATTAATTTTCGTGCCATATAGTTTAAATGTCATAATCTTGAGCCATTATTACTTGATCGTCTGCAAAGTTAAGCGTATATACCATAGTATTGGTGAGCGGTATCCCCATTGTCTTGCATTTTTGTTTCCATCTTTTTAAAGCACTTTCGAGGTATATTTTAAATAAAGTGGGAGACAAGCAACATACTTGTTTTAATCCTTTTGATGTTATAAATCCTGTTGTTATTTGTGTCCCTGCTTTTATCTTTGTTATTGGTTGATTGTATAGCACTTTGACGGCTTTTATTAATTCTATATTAATATTCTTGCTTTCCATTGATTGCCACAGGTTCTTCAGTGGAACGCTGTCGTAGGCTTTCCGTAGGTCGACGAACAACATATATATCTCTTGATTCCTTGCCATCTTTTTTTCTATTATCTGGGTTAAGGAGAAAATGTGGTCAATAGTGGATCGACCCGTACGAAATCCTGCTTGTACACACAAATTAACATACAACAAGAAAAATAAGGTAATTTCAACAAAAATAAAGCAAAATTAATAAAACAAAATTATCAACCTATTTATTTAAACACCTAAGTTTGCTTTTAATAATAAAAAGAGCTGTTAGTATTATGCAACTGGGTGTGATAATAAAGTATACTTTAGTCTACTAAAGTGAACATTAGTTTAGGTTGTCAATATGAAATCTGGCTTTAAGTTTTATTCTATACACATCTCAGTTTAAAACTATTTCATATAAATATGTTGTCGAATTTTTACAATTATCAGTTCAAAAATTGTATTAAAGTGTGACAAAAAGAGTTAGTAAAACATTTTAAGTTAACCTTCCATATGTAGGTATGGCTTTTTACGAAATAGTAGCCACATAGTCATTAAAAGAGTCCATTTACTTGATGAGGGGTGGCCATTATACAACATGTAAACTTTTTCAATTTTATTAAAATCTATAAAAAAATAAATAAATAATAAAATTACTTTATTTAATTTTAAACATATTTCAATTTTAAAAATTCAGAAAACATATTACGAAGCTTCGCGCTATTCTACAGTACCATTACTGTATCAATTTTATTTAAATCAATTTTTATAAATATTGTTCAATTCTTCCTTTAAATATGCTCATTAGCGTGTAAAAGCCAAATGGAATAAATTTATTATTTAGGTTACTGTACATATTTATAAAAAATCCCGAAACACGTCAAATTTAAATTATAACTTGACATTCTTTAACGTGAAAATTCAACCCCCTTAGAATAACAGGTACAACCCCCAATTTTTAAAATAGGAAGTATAGGCTTGTGATATATCGTTTGAAAGGTCTTTTAATTCTCCATTCAAAAATGTTGTCACTTTCAAGTTTATTAATATTAATTAAGATAAAGTAAATTAAAATCATGTGGTTACCGAAATTCGCTACAATACAATCAAAAACTAAAATGTAATGCAAAACGTAATAAAATGTAAAACACGAAAAAGAACTATGAATGTTATGAAGTAGATGTTCAAAATGTTCACCGCGAACGTCTTGGCAACATCCTAATCTCAAATAAAACTGTCTTCTAACAATATTTAACATAATAGGCGTGATCGACCTAATCGCAAGCGTTACTCGTTCTTTTAAGTCAGATGTAAATCAGAAGGTTTAGTTTTGTACACATGGCTCTTCACATATCCCTATAAAAAGAAATCTAATAATGAAAAATCAAGTGATCGCGCTGGCCATTCAATCGATCCTCGCCTCCCTATCCACCGATTGGGAAATATTGTATCGAGGTACTGCCGGACATTAACTTGGTAATGTGGTGGTGCTCCCTCCTGCTGAAACCATATCGTATTCGCTGGAACTTGAGGGTTTTCTGGATCGGGATATAAATTTGCCAACGTTGGAATGACATTATTTTGAAGTAGTGCCAAATAATTGTTGCCATTCAAGTTGCCCACAATGAAAAAGGGAACAATGATATTGTTTCCTACAATCCCTGCCCAAACATTAATCTTTTGAGGGTATTGAGTGTGTTCTTCTCTCATCCAGTGAGAATTTTCCGTGGCCCAGTAGCGGCAATTTTGCCGATAAGCATGACCGTTAAGTGAAAAAGTACACTCATCAGAAAACATAACGTCTTCTAATTGAATAATATTGTTATCCAACATGTCCATCATTTGCTCACAAAAAAAAGTTCTCCTATCAAAATCGTCTTCCATGAGCTCCTGAGTAGGTATCATCTTATAGGGATGCAATTTATTTTCTTTTAATATGTTTACTATCGATGTATGGCTAGCATTGAATGTAGTGGATGCCTGTCTACTCGATGTATGTCGATTTTCCTGAAACTCAAGCAACACATCTAATTTGAGTTTATCACTCAGTGCATTGGCAGCTGCTTTTTTTATCTGCCTTACATGACCAAACTCGCGAAACTGCTTCTCTATTTTACTTATTGTTCCTTGGGATATAGGCGGTAAATTAGGAAATTTCTCATGAAATAGGCGAGTTACTTCCTGTTGTGTTCGGGTGTTATCTCCGTAACCAATCATTTGTAAAACTGTTATTTTATGCATTTCCGTTAATCTAACCATTTTTCAGAATTGAATTGAACAAACTTTTTACTTAAATTAAAATACTGACAACTTAAATAAAACAATTTACTAATGCGTGTTAAAATAACGTTGTCACGGAAATTCTTTAAAGTTTTTTAATGGTTACCATCTAAAAACCACATTGCTATGGTTTTTGTTCACTTTCTCATTATCAAGACCAAAACGGTAAATAAGTTTTGAGTATATTTTAGCGAATTTCGGTAACCGTTTTATTACGTTTTGCATTTCATTTTAGTTTTTGATTGTATTGTAGCGAATTTCGGTAACCACATGATTTTAATTTATTTTATCTTAATTAACCTTAATAAACTTGAAAGCGACGACATTTTTGAATGGGGAATGAAAAAACCTTTCAAACAAGGGGGTTGCATTTTCACGTTAAATAATGCCAAGTTATAATTTAAATTTGACGTGTTTCGGGATTTTTTATAAATATGTACAGTAACCTAAATAATGAATTTATTCCATTTGGCTTTTACTCACTGTATAACACAGACTCTACTGACTAGTTAAAATAATTTGCGGTAAATATATAAACCTAATCTATTGTAAACCTCTAGGAAACATAAAATTGTCATTTTGGTGAAGGGTAAACCCCTTTTCGGGATTATGTACCCTACAAAAACAGTCTGTTGCATGTCTGTCTGTCGTAAACTCGCGACGGTATATAACATCTTTAGTTCGCTATTTCGACATTGTTGGCAAGAGCTCTGGCATTTCTTGTATCATTCGGATAAACTGGTATCTATAAATCCACCGCCAAAGCCCATTTTCCGGAACGACAACGTGCTGTCGTTTCCTTCCACTCCCTTAAACTTCTAAAATGCGACAGGTTTCAAATGCATTAGAACAATATTGTCTCCATCAATCGTCCCAAATATAAAGGTGCTCGACTGGGTAGCTCATTTGTGATTACATTTTACTAGTACACTGTAAAAAATTATGACGAATTATTCATTTTCGTTTTCTACTTTTTTTTAGGGATTATGGATCGAATGCCTATTGTTTGTTATTATACACTGTGTCCGTAAAATATGGAACAAATTCTTTTTTAGCTAAACAGACCATTTTAAGAAATAATCCTGAAACATGTCGATTTTTTATTTTAATTTACTGTATTTTAAAATAATATTCTAATATACAGGGTAAATTACTTTCGAGTAATGACGTCACCGTCATTTTTTTAAATGGAACATCCCAATTTTGTCTCAATTTTCGGATTACTCTAGCTGAGCTGATTCCAAAAATGTACCACATGTTGATTCAAATTGGTATAGGGTGGACAAAAATACAATAGTTTTGTGTGTGTTCATAAAGTAACGCGTTAGTTAAATTAACAATATTATCAAAAATACTTATTGTCTAGCGGACAGAATATGATGAAATATATGACTTTATAAATGTTCGAACTGCAGCCCTTGCTGTATTTAACTGTAACCCAAACGTTGTACAAATTCTTCTTGAACCTTGTTTATTGTTTCTTGAGAAATATTGTTTATTGCTGTCCGAATTCTCTGTTGGAATTCTTAAATATTTGCTGGTTTCGTTTGATACACAACATTCTTCAGATGGCCCCACATAAAATAATCCAAAGGATTGAAATCTGGTGAACTCGCTGGTCTCCCAATCCAGCTGTTCGAAAAAAATTTCATCTAGGTACCTTCTAATATCTACAGCATAATGTGGAGGTGCACCATCCTAATGAAACCATAAACTTTCATCAAAACCTCCAGGATTACGTCTGCTGGGAAACAGATTACGTAAAGTAGGTACGAGATACCCTCTTAAAAGCTCAAGGTACGTTACGCCGTTTAAATTACCTTCGAAAAAGTAGGGTCGGATGATTTGATTTCTTACAATTGCAGTCCATACATTTACCTTTTGAGAGTATTATGTATAATGCTGACGCATCCAGTGGATGTTTTCTTTTACCCAGTATCTACAATTCTGGATCGGGATCATCTTCGTTTAATTCCTGCACAAATTTGATTTTATAAGGATGCCATTTTTTAAACTTTAATAGTTTGTGTACCGTTGTTTTGCTAACACCGATATCGCGACTAACTTTACGCACAGAAGTGTAAAATATCTAATGCTGTATCAGCATTTGCAGAGGGACGACCTGATTTTCGTGCATTTTCAACCGTACCACTTTCTCGAAATTTCTTTTCAATCTTACTGACTGTTGAACGCGTGATAGGTTTTTCTGGATATTTATCTTTAAACAAATTGCACACTTCCATCTGAGTTCGCGATCTGTCTCCATACCCAATCATCATAAGTATTTCAATTCTTTGCTTTACACTTAATTCCATTTCTACTTCAAATTAAATCTAAGCAATAACTAAAACATTCACAAATACCAAAAATATTGTAGTACTAAACTGTCACTGAACATCAATAAATTACTAACCAAATAATGACATTTAACAAAAACATAGTCTCACACCCCACCACACCAACCCAGGGTTAAAGACAAACATTACATTTAAAAAATTTTGAATAAAATCCTTTATAAAAAGGTATATAAAAACCCAGTTGGGCTATGTTGCATTGACAAAACGTTTTCGGAATAAATATTCCATCATCAGTGTCAAGTTAATACATGGATGTAGCCACTAAATATGTGGGTAAAAACCCTTTAAAAAATATTAAATAAGATTTGATTTACATTATGTCTAATTACAGTTGTAAATCAAATCTTATTTAATAATTTTTAAAGGGTTTTTACCCACATATTTAGTGGCTACATCCATGTATTAACTTGACACTGATGATGGAATATTTATTCCGAAAACGTTTTGTCAATGCAACATAGCCCAACTGGGTTTTTATATACCTTTTTATAAAGGATTTTATTCAAAATTTTTTAATATATGGTATACAGCCAAATACAGGAACTTTGTTTCCTTGTGGATATTACGTTTAAAAGTAGGGTTATGTACCAAATTACAGAAAAGATTTACTAACTATCATATGTCGAAATAAAACTACTCAATTTTCTGAATTATTAACTAATTATCCAAAGTAATTTTAATTAAGAGAAACTAAAATATGACAATTAGCTGATCTATAAAAATTATACTTACTTATAAACCTTTCAACTGAAATTAGAACAAATCTTAGTGTATTAAAGACAACTGTTTATTTAGAAAAATTTAACAAAACTAATCGATTCACTGGCTAATTATTTAAGTTTGTTACCTTTAATTTGAATATAAAAAACACTGTCACATACAAACTTTAAACGATCTAGATCCTACACATGACAGACACAAAATGGAAGCTGGACAAATGTTAGGAGAGGTCAAACATCAAACTGGACTTTGAGTTATTTTGGATGATAACAATATGTATTCTACTGCCTATTTTTCACTTAAAACAGCTTACTCAGCCTTCAGGACGCCATTATTAAATTCCCTGACAAAGAAAGTAGTTTCCAACAACTTGTGACTAACTAACTCACTATACAAAGACTGCTACATAGCATTTTAAGCCCTAATCACCTTCTTTTAACCGAAACTGATCGAATTAAGCCAAAATTTGCAGATTTTTAAAACTCTAACCGAAAACAATGTTTCCTTATTCAAACCCCAATTTGTTCTCCTTAACTGCTACACTTTCGAATTGCCGATGACAAAATTCTTCGTGACTTCAACAATAAAATCGACTGCTACTACAGCAGGTGAATCGAGGAATGGACTTCTATCATGTAAGCGTCTGCATCTTACGGCACCCCATTTTGAAGTGACATTATCTTTCCAAAATCATAATCTTGTCAGCATACATTTCTGCACCAACCTAGGAGGAAAGATTCATATTAATTTTGAGTTTGAGATAATTTTTTGTTGAGATAATTAGTTTTTGTGTTACTAAAAACAAACTTAAAATGTTTATATTATCAATCTCAGTTATGCAAAAAGATTAAGAATCTTTTTCGGTGTTTTTTTATATACGGGGTGAAATGAAAATGCTACAACTTAGCCACCGTTTTAACCAAACCCTCGCAGCTAAACCCTGAGGAAGAAAATGGCATTTATAACCTCGTGGAAAGTCCATTCTAGCTTGAAATCTCACTTGCAAATTTTATTACAACACATGTATTACACATTACATCTACAATACCTAAAATATTCCTTACCAAAGTGCTGAAGTTTTTAACACAAATCTATAATTCCATTTTGACGTGACAACGTCTTAAATTAGGTTGTGGCTCGGAGTCACTCATGAAAAAGTGTAACGCCCGCTCACGTCTGTTACGATGAGTCACCGAACGAGAGAGAGGCCCGCCGGACCGGCGAATGCCTTGCGTCTCTCTCCCACTCAAACATGATCGGTCCGCTGCGCGCGCAGCACTAGAGAATTAGGCGCGTTGAATCGGTGCGTGCTTGTGTCTCTGTCTTTCTCGAGCGTTCTTAGCGTTGGAAAACCGAGAAAGCGTCATAATACAAGTTCACACGTGTGGTTAAAGTATCGTCAGCTGTGTCTGTAGTGAAAATGTGGAGTGCTTAGATTCGTCATTTACAACAACTACAACAATAAAGGTAAATAATTGTACACTAATATTTCATTATCGTAAACTATGATTGATTGATTAATTGTTAGATTGTCTCAACAAAAGTTGAGAAACTGAGTTTATAGGTTATGTCATACTATTGACAAATGTTGATAGTGTTAAGTAAATTATTAGTTTAAATCACTCTGCAATCAATCATAATTCAGTCGATTGAGAAGAAACAGCGCGTTTCAACTGCAAACAACTATTGTGCAATTTAATAATATTCATATCAATAAATATTCTACCGAGAAAAAGACGTTGTCACGTAAAATCTTCGCCCGTAAAACCGACTTTACAGGCAACCGATTTTTTAAGCTTGGGAAACTTCCGTGGCTCACAAATTAGGATTTGGTACTCACAAAGTAAGTTATATAGTTTAAAAAATCACTACGAATTGTTTTTGAAAAATTTCATTTTATTCCAGGCTAAGGACAAGCCACTTTTAACATTACAATAAATGACAAATAGGTTAAAATGGTCAGAGCATATTGATTGGACACATTCAGGATAGGATGAAATACAATGCAATGATTAGTCCGAATTTTAAGTGTGTGTTGGAGGCAGTAGGTGTCGCGTTATTCTCAGAAAAAATGAAGCCCTCAGTCTCAAAAGTCAAATTTTCTACGTCCCTCATAATCTGGGCAACATGTTGTCGCATATAGGTGTGGGAAAGTTGCATTTTGTCGAAGGGATTATAAATACGGACAAATATTTGAAGATTTTACAAGAATCTCTATTACTCATTATCGAACAAAGTTGAACCTCAAAAAAAGTATTTAAAATGGATTAAAGACAATGTTATATTACTTTTAAAATGGATTTCTAAGATTCTTCACTATAATCCGATAGAAACTTTGTGGCGCTAAATAAAAAATGTGACAAAAAGCATTGAGGAAACATTTTGTCGGGTCCGACAAGGAAAAATTACAAGAAATATGGAATTCATTGACACCAGAAATTTTCAGATCTTGGTACAAACTATGCCTTGAAGAATTTTGGAGGTAATTAAAAATGAATTTGACTCTATCACACGTGGATATTGCAGGAAATTAAAATGCAGATGAAGCAGCTAAAGAGGCAGCCCCTTCTGATATACCTATAGAAAGTATTCAACTGATGGTAGATTTGCAACATGCAGTCAAAGAAATGTGTATGAGAGCTTGGCAAAACCTCTGGGACAGAACGAGCTCAAAACTTCATAATATCCAACCGAGAATTCCCTCCAAAGCTACCAGCACTTTCTAGAAGAGACAAAGTTGTTATAAGAAGATTAAGAATTGAACATTGCCGTCTTACACATGGGTACCTAATAAGTCAGGGCGATCCTCCTTGGTGCCATACCTGCAATATCCGTGTCACAGTCAAGCACACATTAGTTGAGTGCCAGCAATATACCAACACACGAAAACAACATAAACTGGATAAAGACGTAACCGCCACTCTAAGTTATAATAGTAACTTAAACAATGTGATGTTTCTAAAAGACTATTAGATATACTGCGCCATATAGATATTGTTTTTTTACCACTTTGTGTGTCAATGGCTTTTATTGCCGAAACACGTTAGATTAAATAAAAAAAATAAAGGTGATGTCACTTAATGGTAAACATTTATATTTGTTTGTTGATATTTCGTATTTTATGCTTTTTTTTATTATTCCCTGGACTATTTTTTTTTGTTCCCCACAATTGAATTTTCTTTTAATGTAACATTGGACCAACTGCCATTAAAAAGGGCTTGTATGTAAGTAGCTATGTAAGTAACAAAACTAATCAAACGTGCTCCAAATGCTTTAAATTCTCCGTATCAAACAAAGTTTAAGTGGAAAGTCCCAAACGGTCATTTATCTACGCGACCGATTACTAACGCCTCTATAAATATTTACTTTTAAACTATAGAGGCAACTCCCCAATTGTTGAGCCGATAGATAATCCGACCATAAATATCGTGAAGAGTATCCATCGATGCATGGGACAAGTTATAGCAATCAAGATAACTAAGTGATTGGATCGGAGGAAAAATGTTGTCCGCATTTCGGAAATTCCGAATTGACAGGACGGAAACCAAAGAGAGAATTGATTGCTCCGTAGTAGAATTTTTGATCGGTTCAATAATGCTGTCTTAATAACAACAGATGAAATAAAAGGTAACAAACCTTTTTTTTTTCTATAAAAAGTAATTTTAATTAGATTAATTTATCAATATTTTCTTTCTCTCTATTTGTAGCTAGTTGGTAGGCACTATACAATGTATAAATGCTTTTGTATTTACTATACATGTCACAGTCAGTGATATTAAAGTTGTAAAGACACTTAAGTAAATGGACATTATACGATTATGATGTATAAACAATAAATTGAACTAAATAAGTTAACAATTTGTTCAAACTAAGCACAGCAAAAAGAACATGTGGTTTTGTTTTTTTTATATAAAAATCTATAAGTAAAAAAACATTAAAAAAGAGAGTGAAGAACCAAGAAAATCATAGAAGCACTTCCAACAATACAGCAATAGTTATGATTTAATTTTAACTTTAGGTAGCATTATTATATTAATTAATATTGAAATTAAATAATTTAATGTATAATGAAATTACCACTCCTGGTTTTTTGAATGCTACCGGTAAAATAATGTTTTATTAAGACAAACACGCCACCAACGTAAAAGACAGTACAAACCTTGAGGTCATTAATTATGACAGAACAGCAAGGTGAAATACCAACCCTAATAATAGAGCGATTTATTTAAATGATAAGATGTGTTTGGGTGACAACCTGCTTGTAAGGAACCAATAAATGAAAGGAAAGGTGGTTAATAACAACAAATTTCCCCCATTGATCGGCTAAGAAAAAACAAACAAAACAAGTGAGGTCAAACCAAAAACTTATAAATAAATCGTCAACGTTGTGGCTGAATCAGCCACAGGTGAAGATCAATTATAATTTCCAGCAGTCCAAGGTTCATACACTTGGAGCTGCAAATGAAAAAAGAGTCAATAAACAGGGGCTATTAGATAACTAATTTTTATACTCAAGCTTTCAATTATTGTGTTCAATAATTCTTTTCAAGAGCTAAAATAATGCAAAATATCTTTATTATTATCACGTAGCGCTACAACCCTGGGTGGGTCTTGGCTGACTGTACAATTTTTTTCCAATTTGTTCGGTCTTCCATCAATCTAGGGTCAAACGGAATGTTCATTTTCCGGAGATCTGCTTGTATGTTATCTCTCCATCGCACTCTGGGAGGTCCGAGTTGTCTTTTGCCTGTGGGAAACTCCTCCCATACCAGTTTTACAAGTTTCTCGTTATGCAATCTGTGCACGTGGCCTGCCCATCTTAGTTGCTCTGATTTAATTTCTTGGACAATATCGGCGTCTTATACTGGTTTCTGGTGATGTCATGGTGAGGTCCGAAAAGTATTTTTCGTTTGCTTTGGTTATGGTTCATGTTTCACATCCGTATGTTATTACAGGTCTGACGATGGATTTATAGATTTTGATCTTTAAACTTCTTGTAAGATTTTTTGATTTTATGAGCTTATCCGGAGCGAATAGACAGCGGTTTGTAGATTGGATTCTGTCTTTTATTTCTTTAGGAACATCGTTGTCAGCTGTGATTACGGCCCCCAGATACTTAAAACGTTGGACTCTTTCGAAATTGAAGATGTTGACCGTCACATTTTGTCCTATTCTGTCTATTCGTGTCGTTTTATTTATACACATATATTTCGTCTCCTCTTCATTAATCTTCAGCCCTACTTCACTTGTTGCTCCTTCCACCTTGTTGAAGATATCTTTCGTGGATAGAATGGAGTCTCTCACGAAATCTATGTCATCTGCATATGCGAGTAATAGCTTAGGACCTTAAACCGATAGCAATTCTGTTTTTATTTCAGTCGACCTCATGGCTTTCTTTAATACAAGGTTAAAAAGTGGTTGAGATAACACATCATTCTGTTTGAGTCCACTATTGATTTCAAAGGTGCCAGACAGTTTATTATTTAAACGTACATTATATATTCCACCCTCCATACAGACTTTGGTCAGCCTAATGAGTTTCTTAGGTATTGAGAACTTCGCCATGGCACTCCATACTTGGCTTCTTTCAACGCTATCATATGCCTGTCGAAAGTCTATAAAAAGATTGTGTATAGGTCTGTTATACTCCTATCCCTTTTCTAGAAGTGTCTCAGCGTGAATTGTTGATCTATTGTTGATATGTTTGCCCTAGGACATTTTCAGCATAATGGGCTAGTCTACTAAGAATGATGTTTTAGGTTTCTCCAAAGAAAGGATTTTTAACGGGCATGTACGCTGTGATATAGATCTTTTCTTTATGCTGTTCTTCCTGTATGATGTTTAGAAGGTCCCTAAAATACTCTTTCCATTCTTCAGTTACTTCTTTACCGTCGATTATCATACGGCCTTGATTGTCTCTCAGTGTATGGATGGAATTGGTTCTATGTCCTCTTTTCTCAGAGGAAATTGCTTTATAGAATTCTCTGGACCCTCGTTTGGGCCGGTCTCTCTCCATAGCTTTATATTTTTGTTGTCTATAGTTTCTTTTCTTTCTGCGTATTATTTTTCTTGTTTCCTTTCGACAGTCGTCATATTCCTTTTTACTTTGGTCTGTTTGCAGTTGTATCTAAGACTTCCTTACTGTTTGTCTTTTTTTCAGCTGTTTCCGACATTCCTCGTAATACCATGTTTGTGCCCTCTTATGCCTACTCCTTCCAAAGATCTTGTCCGCTGTCTTGGTTATTATTTCGGCAGTCGTTTTTCATAGCTGTTCTATATCATTGTACTCTCTTTCAGAGTTTAAGGTTTGTTTAAGTTGTTCTATATAGTTTTGTTGTTTCTCTGTATTGTGCATTTCGTCCATATTCCATTGTGGGTTTATTGTTGTTTTATTGTGTTTTTGGCTAGATATTCTGGATTTGACTTTTGCTCTGACTAAGTAATGATCTGTGTCTCCGTCTGTTCTCCTCCGTCTATCCTCCGTCTAGAAGTCATCCTTGATATCTTCATCCTTCTCTTCCGTTGCTGCATGCGCTGAGATAATCGAAATGTTGTATTGTTCTCCCTTTATTCTTATGTAGCAATTTCTTTCGTTTATAGGTTTGAAATTTAGTATATTCTGTACTAGGCTGTCTCTAGTCACAAAGCCCGTTCCAAATTCATGTCTTCCGTTTTTGTTATCACTGAAGAAGATGGTGGATTTACTTATTTTTATATTTCCATCATCTGGCCATCATATTTCTTGAACTGCTGTTATATTCATTCCTATGTTTTTCAGTTGCTCTACAGCATTTATAGCAGCTCCAGGTCTGTACCAACTCTGGACATTCCAAGTTCCGATATTCATAGTCCTTTTACATTGCAGTTGTCGTTTTTTGTGTTTATCTCTAGTTTCTTTTTCCGAGGGTGGGTAGTTAACCCTCCGCTCAACCCTCCTCTTTTATCCGGGCTTGGGATTGGCTGCAGTAAGGTGATTTCCGAGCTATCCAATTCACCCGTTCCTCACCCTACCCCAGGAAGAGTTGCAAAATATCTTGTAAAGGTGAAATTAACAATTGCAAATAAAGTAGTAACTCACCAAATAAAATTAGGTCAGTTAATACAATTTTGCTGCTATACATACTTAAAAAACACTATTGTAAAAAATACCATGTCTAATAAATGTTTCTCTTTCTTTTTCAAATTTTAGAAATGTAACTTTGAAAAAAAAAATATTTAAATAACATGTCATTGTCAACTTACAGTTTGTATTCTAATTTATTTTTGACAATTATATTGCCAAAATTAACATTTGATTAAATATTCTTTTTGATTTAATAATAAAGATTTATTTATTTTTCACGGATACCTGAAAAAATGTAACAAGTATATGAAAAATTAAATTAATAATAATGAATTATAGAGAAATATTATAATTATAAATTTTATATTTTATATTATAATTTTATAATTCCCAATCATTTGTGTAAATTATTATTACTCTTGCTAATAAAAACCATTTCTATTCCTTTTGAATTTATTACCTTCATTACACAAAATTTTAATGTTACCAAAATCCATAATACGGTCTTCGTTGATTACATGATCTGCCAAAGCACAAGATGGTTTTTTTATTCTACAATCACCCTTGTGGGAAATAATACGATTTGGTAGATTTCTCCCGGTCTGACCAATATACACAGCTTCACACTGAGTACAACTAATGCTATATACTACATTTTTTAATGTAAATATTGTTGTTTAAATTATAAACATTAGTTAAGATGTCAGTGAGGACTTGAGCTATTGGTCCATTAGGAGAAGATAAAGATGAAACTATTGGTCTCATAGATAAAGTTGGTTTATGTATTTTAGGTAGAGCATAAAAACGTGGAGCAATAAATTAAAGTAATAAAAAACTAGACACAAAAGTTACACATCTCACATAGAAATTCATTTATGAAGCAACTATCTGATTTTGCAACAAAATTTATCCCAGTATTTACAGAAGCATTTTAAAGATCTACATTTCAACCTATTTCCTTTAAAAACCTGTCAATAAGTTTCGAAATATTTTAATCATAACCACAAGATAACTAAAACAACACTATTAAAAAGATAAATATTCTGGTTTTTTAATCGTTTCATTGTATGGTTTTCATGTACGGTATGAACTAGCTTAGCTTAAAAAACAATAGATTTGTAATCCAATTAGTTATGAGTTACAAACATCCAAAATAACAGATCCAATCAAGTTTTTTATGCAAAAAAGTGACCACAAAGCTTCAATTTTGTGTTTTACAAAAACTGTTTGATTTGAACGCATATTACAAACAATTCAATTATTTGTCGCCGATTTAACTGTCGTTAAATGGTTTGTCTGAAACAAAAAAAAAATATAAATAAAAAGGTATGTTTTACAAATAATTTAAAAATCGTAATATTCATTAAATGATTGGAATAGTGTAAATGGATCCCATTTCTATCGCTGTACTAGATATTACTGGATTAAATTGAATTAGATGTAATATAATATAGTGCATTGAAGTAGCTGCATATTATTCTGAATAGATTAATTAATTTTGAACTCTCATTGAGAAAATAGCTCGGCTTAAAGTGCTCAATGAAGACTAAAACAACAAGGAACAATGGACGTTCCAAATGTACATGTATATATATATATATATATATATATATATATATATATATATATATATATATATATATATATATATATATATTGAAATGATATGAATATAGGAGAAAGAAAAATAGTGTTTAAAAAATTAATTTATAAGTTACACACTAGATAATATTAGATATAAAAAGTATTTGGTTATTTTAATAAGTTATATACTAGGGAATATTATAAAAATTATTTATATGAGGGTATTCTTAAGAAATTAGCATATAATAAGAGTAAAAAGTTTTTTTTTAATAATTATAATATTGTAAATATATTTAAGTGAGCCATGTGCATAGGCAACCAACTATACATTTAAATGACAGTTGAATACTAATTTGCGAATGTGAAATAGGGTTATGTGTTAGTTTAAAATGTTTAGTTTAAATATAGTTACGGATTTGAAGTAGTGTAGTTTTTTTTAAATTAGAGTGTTTAATTTGCATATAAGTTTATATTCTGATCTGAAAGGCCTAAATGTCGATAAAATTTTTGATAGAAAAGTAAAGAATTCTCTAGATCACGGAGGATAGCCTGTTTGCGAAATGGACTATTCCAGAAAATTCAGATATGAAGGAAATGGAACAAATCGAATATGATTTCTTGCCAAATGGTTCTGGAAGATTGAAAAGGTATAAATACTGGGTGATTTGGATTCAAGATGGCCAGTCAGTAAGAAAGTTAGTTACAGTGATGAAGTCAATATAAAGTCAGTCGGTCCTATTTTCAAGATAGTTCAAGATAGAATACAGTCAATCAGTTGGTGAAATGTTCAATATAGTGAGTTCAATGAAGATTAAGAAACATAATAAAGAAAATATTATTGAAGATTAAAAATTATGTTATGTATAAATGGTGATTGGATAATGGAAGGAAGTATTAATTGAAAATTAAAATTATATAATATATTTGGTGATTGGATATTGATATATTGAAAAGAAGAATAAATATAAATGCTGTTAGGAAGAAAAATATTTTAAATTGGTGGAAGCTGATAATTGGAAAAAGTAATTTCACAAAAACAACGATAACCGAGGCTGAGAACGAAGACATTGAGTGGTGATTAAAATCTTTATTTTGGAGAACATTTTCATTTAGGCATTCAGTGAAAGAAAGGTACAAAATTTTGTTAATATAATTTAGTTAGTGTCATAAAAATTTCAATTTTAAAGATACATAGTTTGTTTAAAATTTACATTATCTATATAATTTAATTAGTTTCATAAGAATTTTAATTTAAAGATAGTTTATTTTAAATTTTACATTGGTTATGTTAGATATATATGTGTGTTTCATAATAGATATAATAAAGATAATTTCAAAAAGTGCTTACAAACTAATTCTTTGAGAACCGCGATAAAAACCCTATATATATATATATATATATATATATATATATATATATATATATATATATATATATATATATATATATATATATTAAAAACACTCATTGCTCATCATTCACAAATAATACATCATCACAATATATATATATATATATATATATATATATATATATATATATATATATATATATATATATATATATTGTCATACTTCTTCTTTCATTTTACCTGTAAGTTAATCTTGTCATTGTTTGTGTATTAAATGACCATATTCTAATCTTTGGAAACAGGTATAGATTGTGTATTAACAGATTGAGGATAGAAAAATCAATTTTTATTTATTCTTTCCCTGAAACAGTAATTTGGTCTTCCCAAATGATACACAGAATTTTTAGAACAAAACATTAACAAACAAAGTAAACAAGATTTGAGCTTTTAATTGGATAGTCGTTTTTGAATGGTAATGGGGTTAGCCTGATTAGGAGACGGAGAGAGGCAGTTGTAATTTGGCCATCGAAGGAAACAGTCGTTTGTTAGAAGATAGTGTGTGGTTGTGGTTCGTGAGTTTGGATACCGGCATTGTGAAAGAAGTGAATAGTTTTGCAGAAGGAGATAACAAGTAGATTAAAAGAGGTCCTTGTATCTACCGTGGGCATTTTGTGAAGTATATGTGAAAGTTGTTTCACGGCATCAAGTTGACAAAAGGAGGTCCTTGTGGCATAAATAAGTAGCTGAGTTTTTGGAGAAGTGAATCAGGTGTTTTTGTGTAGTCTGCCGGAGGTTTGCAGAGACGTTAGGAAGGATCCGAGGTGCCAAAGAGGAGAGATCATATCGTTGAGGAGACTGGATTTTTCTGGGTATGTGCCAACATACAATGCAATAAGAAAAAAAAACTGTAAGTGTTTTGTACAATTGAAATTGGTATCTGTGAAGGATCTGTGTTGACATCATGGTCATTATCATTAAAATTTAAAGAATTGAGTTTGTTTGACTAATCAAAAGTTAAAGTTTTGTTGTTTTTTGTTTCAAGTAAAGAAAAGTTTAAGAAAAATTGGTTTTCACTTATTATAAATTTTATGTAGATTAAAAATCTTATTATTACAAAAATTTCATTTATTTTCTTGTATGCTGATTGATAAGATAACGGCAGAAGTTGAAAATTGTTTTATTCCTTTTTTATATAAAATAAAGAATACTTAATTTTTGTAATATACTATTTTCTTTTATTATTATCCTTCTTCTCTATCTCGATAAAGGACAACTAGAAAATCTTTGAATCCATCGAACACAGGTAATATAAAGGAGTCTTATGATAACAATTAAATTATAATTTTTTATTGGCTCAATAAATTAAAATCAAAGTCAAAATAAACAATCATAACAATATATATATATATATATATATATATATATATATATATATATATATATATATATATATATATATTACATCACGAAATACTTTTTGGACTTTTTCAAAATTAATTTGATTTTAAAAATACAATAAGTAAAGTGACGTGCTACAAATTTAATTGTACTAAACAAAAGTAAAGAGCGACAAATTGTTTTATAAGATTGGGAACTGCTGACTCAATGGGAACGTGTAAAAACCTCGGGTCCTGCTGATACTGCATGTGCAGGGATCCTTATAGGCTCTGGTAGATGGAAGTTGAAACCAGATACCCTGGAAATCGTCGTTATAAGTAACATTATTTGTACAATATAACAGCTCCCCCTTTTAGATAAAAGTTGATGCTTGGCAGCGTCAACTTTTGCCGTTTCAGCTGTTTCAGCTGTTTGTTGGTATTCAGTTGGATTTGCTCTTCTTCGTCTATGGAGTCGCTTAGGTGGATATTGGGTCTTCGTCTTGGAAGAATCTTCCTCCAATTTCTGGTGAAGGCTGTCTCTCAGTATCCTGGCGGAGAGGGCGGATGGTCATTGTCATTAGTATTGTCTATTCCTATCTTGTATCTTCGCTTGGATCTGCATTTACATATGAGGTAAAGAACAACAAGAGTCACAATGACGACTATTGTTAAGATCATGAAATAGCTCCGATGTTTGTTGACGAATGGTTCATTAATTAGTTTGTCGAGTTCTTCAGAATACTGATTGAGTTTGTGATGGACTATCTCAAAGTCTTCAGTATTGATCTTACTAAGCTTCAGTGGTTTTAAATCGATAAGATCTGGGAAGTGTTGGCAGCAGTTGAATGGTTTTTGGACTGGGTGACTTCTGTAATTAACATTGTCGTGGACGTTGATCAATTTCTGAGAGTGTACTCTTATACTACCAATAAAAGCACTGCACGTGGGTTGTAGTTTGAGTACATGGTTGGTGTGGATGATCTCCGATTTGACATCTCTGGACTCGCATTTGATGGTAAAAGGCAGTGAGTCAGAAACTGTTATGATATACAGGTTCATGTTAATCTTCTGGACGTTGTAATCTTTGGCGAATACTACGGAAGTCTGGCATGTTCTGGGAAGGCGTTCTTGTCATTTCAGAAGTTGGGCTTCGCATAATATGGCATCGCTGTCGATCTGGTATTCAAGTTTGTTGTAACAGATCTTGGTTCGAGCTCGCAAGGTTTTGCATGACTCAAGACTATTTTAGTCTTTGTATGTGGGTATATTTTATTTTATAAAAACCCTTACTTAAAAGGGCAACATTAAAAGCACGAACGTTTTCGGAACAACCGTTCCATCATCAGGTTAAAATACAGGTTACCATGCCTGAGCCACCAAAATATTTGGGTAAAAACCCTTTAAAATGAAATTTGTTACCAAAGATTGTTACCATACAATCTTTGGTAACACATATTTCATTTTAAAGGGTTTTTACCCAAATATTTTGGTGGCTCAGGCATGGTAACCTGTATTTTAACCTGATGATGGAACAGTTGTTCCGAAAACGTTCGTGCTTTTAATGTTTCCCTTTTAAGGGTTTTTATAAAATAAAATATACCCACATACAAAGACTAACCTCTTTTGTTATACGTGGTATACAGCCAGCTACAGGAATTATTTTCCTTGTGGATCAAGACTATTTTTTATTGTAAGGTATAACAATGAATCATCATTTCGCGCAATATATTTATGTGTTGTTGTTAATATTGAATGAAGACCTGTTCGATTATCCAGTATTGGTATTGGATAGAGACGATATAAAGTATATTGTTCTGCATCAGATAAAGGAATATTAAAGACAAACGCAATTCTTGTGTCCAAGTTGATAGGCTTATAAATCGATAATATCGAGATATTGTATTTTCCTCTGTTCTGTGAGCATGCTTCACTCCTTATCTCTACACATTCCTATTCTTGGTATAAAATCCTTTCTACTCTTATTCAATTGTTTTTTTTTTTTTTTGGTTTTTGTCATTTTTTCTTTTGTCTGTGTTCTTTTTTTTTAATATAATTTAATTACATAACACAGGTCTGCGACCAAAAAATTGTTTAAAATTTATTAACTGATTTTCATACTGTGTTTAAAGCTGATTTCGGGAAAAATAGTGAAAAAATTCCATTACGTACAGTTATTTCACAAAATGAAATAATAAAGAGTAATTAATAGAAACCAGCAGTATTTTTAGGTCAGCACTTTTTCTTGCCGTATACCCATCCACCATTAACAAGCAGTGAGCCTTTGGAAATGTCTTACAATTCACAGCAGCTTTTTGCTTGGTATTGTTTTTATTAGTGCTTTAAAGTAATGACTATTTTCTTGTATTGTGAAGTTATTGTGCTGTCTAGACATTCGACAATGGCTACCAGAGAATGTATAAACATGACAGAAGGCTTCTGTTACATTTGCGGTAACTATACTGTTAAACATCAACAAAGAAACGTTTCCGATTTCGTTGAAAAAGTATGTTTTGCTTATTTTGGTATAACGTTAGGCGATCAAGATAAGCCTTGAGCCCCCACATAAAGTTTGTTCAGTGTGTGTTGAAGAACTGAGGTAATGGTTTCAAGGTAAGGATTTCTTACGTTTCGGAATACCAATGGTTTAGAAGGAGCCCCAAAAACCATATTAATGACTGCTGTTTTTGTTCTTGCAACATACGAGGTTTTAATTTGAGAAACAAAAAAGATATTTTTTACCCTAACATTTAATCATCCATTCGCCCTGTTCCTCATGGACCTGAAGTGCACTCCTCCAGATTTTTTGGATAATATACATGATGATCACGAGCCATTGGATCAGCAAAATGATAGTGAAGAAGACAGTGAATAATGTAGTAAAAGAATCGGCAGAAGTTTTAGAATCTAGATTTAAATTAAACATATGTTTGTTCCGAAAACATTCTTTTCTTGGTACCGATCTAGAAACAATATTTGTATTTTTCTTCTCCCAAGAAGATGACCTGGTGTTTTGCAGGATGTTCCTGGACTTATGACACATTTCAAACTATAATATGCTCCTGATAAGTGAAGACTTTTGATTGATTCTTCAAAAAGAAGCCTTAAAGCAGTACTTCTACACAATGGCAATAAGTATGCTTCTATACCAGTTGAACACTCGGTTTACAGGAAAGAATATTACGAAAAATTTGAACTGGTTTTAAGCAAACTGTGCTATTCAGATCACAAATGGACATTATGTGATGATTTAAAAGTGATTTCAATGCTGCTTGCTCAATAAAGTTCCTATACAAAGTTCCTTTGCTTTCTTTGTCATGGGACAGTCGAGACAGAAAGCAACACCATATAAAAAAAAACTTGGCCCTTGAGAGAAATCTTACAAGTAGATGTTAAAAATGTTGAAGAGAGGAAGAGTGATCTGTCAATAGAACACTAATAAAAGATCACTTCCACCACTTCACATAAAGTTGAGGCTGATAAAACAATTTGTCAAGGTATTAACTAAAGAATGGGCGGCAACTTTGTGGACAAAATAGAAATAAATAAAAAGGCAGCATGGACATCTTTTAAATTAGTTGTTATTGACTTCCTAAGTAAAAAAAGACATCCAAACTACAAGAAAATCGTTGCAGACATGATCGACAACTTTAAAAAGCTGCGCTGTAACATGAACAATCAACCTCACTTTCTCCACTCACATCTTGATACTTCCCGGCAAACCTTGGTGATGTCAGTAAAGCGAAAGATTTCACCAAGGCATCAAAGAAATGAAAAGAAGATACCAAGGAAGATAGAATGTGAGCATGATAGAAAACTATTGCTGGATCATGAAAAGAGATGATTTTCAACGACTTCTCGGCAAGAAAAGCAGTAAAATAAGCTTTGACAGAAAGCGAAAGCGTTATTATAAGGACTTAGGAACCTAAAGAGAAATATAACTGTAATGGAAATTAGTTTAGAATATTATTAATAAATGAACTAAATTTTATAACGTTGGAAAAAGGTGAAACATTACTTAAATTTTATTTTTATACCCAAACATACTAACTACTTTGTGAGAAAACCTGATGTAATAGACAAAAATGGTTTGCATTTTTGAAATTACCGCAAGAAAGTGCATAAAAGTCAAAATCAAATTCAATTTCAATTCAATTATCAAATTTCAAACAACTTTAAAAAAATATTTTTTGCAGGCCTGTGTAATTTATAATAAATATAATTTATTCTCTTTCTTTCTCAATCTCTTATATTTTTCTTCTGTTTGTCTTTTTGTATGTCGTTGTTACTTTCGACGATACGCGTAGTTGTTTTTTTCTGTTATGTTGCGATATTGTTCATACGTTTGTACCCTCCGGTATAATTTCAACAACACATCACGTGTCATATAAACGCGCAAATAAGATTATTTTAATTTTATTCCAAACCGTTATCCTGTTTATGTAAACAAAATAATTCGAAAAGGACTGGGTATATTAAAGTTTGTTTTTCGTGCTAATAACAATAATTGGCAAGGATTTGTTCGAAACGCAAGACAAATAAATAAAGGAAAAACAGTTTAAAACTCTCTACTGTGCAATACGTGTCATAGTTTTATGTATAGTCCGTCTAGAAAGTATCCGGAATTTTATATTTTTCCTAATTTTAATAGATTTCCTTTTTGTAACATTTTAAGACGAAAGAAATGCATTAAGTAGGTTGTACCGATAGTAGGTTATGGACAAAATCGCATGACAACACCATCTGTCAAATATTGTTGTTTATGAACAGTCTTAAGATTTGTGAAATAATGTCGCAAGTAGAAAAAAGAAAAGTGGTGGAATATTTGTATAGAAAGGGTGTCCGAAACGTTAAAAAATTGGTGCAATTGACTGAACTCGGGAAAAGTACAGTGTATGAGACAATAAAGAGGATAAAAAATGGCATAGATATGAGACATAGACCAGTTTTTGGTAGACCCGAAGATTCGCGGAAACAATTTAAATGCTTTAGAGGCTTTAGGACGACAAAATCCGCGCCTAGTGTTTCGAAAATTAGCGAACAGATTTGGAAATCAACGAAGAATAAGAGTGTGCCCAGAAACTGTCTGCATGTCACTGAAAAAGCAAGGCTATATATCAAGGAATCTAAAAAAAAATCCCTACAATGACACCTCTGCAAAGGCAACGAAGAATAGATTTTTGTCAGCGTTTTCGAGAAGATAATTTTAATAATGTGTTTATATCTGATGAAAGTTGTTTCCAGGTTGGTGCAAATCATGTAAAAGTCCTATCAAGAAAAAATGTTAGCGTTCAAATTTCCAATTGGGGAGCAATATCTCAGCGTGGTGCTACATCTCTCTGTAAAGTTAATGGTACTGTTGATAGTGCGAAATATTGTGACATCCCAAATGGTTTTCTTCTTGAAACGGCTTATGTTTTATATCCAGAGGGGTGGAGTTTTCAGCAAGATAATATATACTCAAGCTTGGATGCAAGAACACGAAGCAACAATTCCGTGGCCAGCAGCATCTCCAGATCTTAGCCCCATTGAAAACATATGGAGACTGAAGTGGAAAGAGCAGCGCCATGAGATAAAACAGGTTTGATTCGGTCAGTTTTACACCATTACCGAAAATTATGGCCTTGGCCTACTTTCGGGTGTACCTGTACGTTTAGTTAAGTGTTTAGATTTAAATTGAGATTGTATAAGTAAATGAGATGAATTATTTGTTGAAATTTTATATTTCAAGTGATAGAAATAAATACCGTAAAAGTATAATTCTGCTTTCTTTTTTCCGGATACTTTCTAGACGGACTATATTATAGTGAATAAATTCAAGTAAAAACATAAAGTTACTCCTAACCCAATATCAAATTTTGCTCCATATTTTAAGGGTCGTTTTACTCTTCTTTCATTCGATTTTTAATTTAGTATTTATTAATGTGACGCTATTTTGCTAGGAGGATTTAGTATTGCATATTTCTTGTTAAAGAAAGTTAAAAACGTAAAAGATTGAACCGAACAACTTGGATGAAGAGTTACTTAAAACTTGTATTTTTTGTATTCGAATGAATTTAGACGGTAACAACAATTTGTTGTTTAAAAATTTTACTTTGACAATCTTCTGTATATCTTTTGGCTAGGCCATTAAGAGAGAAATGTGACAGCAACTTTGGAAAAGCAATACCTGCTGATGTAAGATTTACAACCACTTTGCGGTTCTTGGTAACTGGAGACAGTTATCCATCGTTAATGTACCTTTTTATTTAGAGTGTCAAAGTAATCTTCAACAAAATTTGGATACAATTATAAAGGTATGTTCGCCTCCTACTGCTGGAAAAAAGGGAAAATTAGTATTTTGATATCAACTATACCTAATGGTGGTGAAGTTACTAGTATGTAGAATCTAGTCTACTAGAAAATATTAATAGTACACAGTCAAAAAGCAAACAAAAAGATGCCCTATGAGAGTTTTTTATAATATGATTGAGATATTATAAAATTTAAAAGATTCATCCAAACGAAGAGTGGAAAACAAAAAAAAAATAGTTAGGAAAAGAGTTAGTTTCTACTAAACCAAGTGCATCTGAAGCTTCTACACTCTACATTACAAGGTTTTCCGCAAAAACCTGGAGAATTAAAACATCCAACAGAAAATTGGACAAACAATATTTCCAGTGATGTTAGAAGTATAACTGATTTTTTTTTCAGGTCCATCACATAACTACTTGCCTTGAACGTACAACTAACAATTTGTAAAACTAATAATTCTTTATTATAATTTATTAAAAATGTTAGTAGTTTAAAACTTTTAAATATATTTAATAAATTTTGTGTGTATTTCACATCAGTAACTATTTTTTTACAAAAATAATATTACACTGTTTGACGGAGAGCTTTGGGGTCACTATTGATCCCATTGGTATTACGTGTCAAAAAAAATCTGGTATTGTGAGGGTATGGGTGAGTATCGTGTATGAAAAAATATGAATGCCAATTTTTACGTCTGACGATATTAAAATAAATAAAATATTTTGTTGCATTTTATATGGTAATCTACTTTCTTGTGAGCATATTGTAATCAAATATAAGTAGATTCATAGGTAATAACTAAAGCTCGGATTTATAGGCAACAAAAATTGAAGAAAAATAACAATAAAGAAATATAACTTATTATTTATTGTACAAAGTGAATTAACGTAATATTAACTTAAGGCAGGTATATTTACACATCATAATCATAACATTAGTATAAATAAACTAGTAACTAAATAACTGTAAATTAATAATTAAACATTGTAACCACTTACAATTTTATCATTAATAGAAACAACTAAATGTTTTTCAATATTTTCGGTCTTAAAACTATGTCATCGATCACTTTAAATTAATTTGTACATTGAAAACGAACGTTCGACATCGACAGATGTAATTGGAGCATATTTCAGAGCGGATAATAAATCTGGCATAATTTGAAATTCCTCGGAAAATGTCCCATTCAAAACTTTAGCAACATTAGATAAAAACGAAAAACCTTCATTCTTGTCAAAAACATATTTCATTTTTTTTTTTAAATTAATTGACCGTTACTTCCAGGTGCCGATTTAATTTTCGTCTTTAAATTATCTATTAATTTTACTGACTCATATAAATTTATCTCTTGTTTTTCTAATAAGGTAATTGTGGTAACTATTAATTTATAATTATCATTGATATAAGCGAGTTCCTGTTTCAATTTGGGATTTTTTAATATTTTTTTTGCTTCTCGAATGGCTTCGGAAATATCATCATCAAATTCTGACATAACTAATTCTATTTCATTGCAGTGTTCAAAGTAAAAAAAACTGCTTCGAGCCATTTTCCCACCTTGTAATTACTAGTTTAGGTGGCAAATGGATACCGGGAAGTCTTTCTTTATATATTTGCACCCTCAACGGAGCCTTTACAAAAACTTTTTTCATACAATTTATAAAATTATTTACCAACGGAAACAGATTTCTTATTTCTTCAGCAATTCTATTTACCCCGTGGGCTACACAAGTGCAATGCATTAAATTAGGATAAAAAATCTTTAAATTAACAGCAGCTTTTAATGTATATGCCGCAGCATCTGAAAGTATTAAAACTATTTTATTCACTGGTATAGCGTTGGGTAAAAAGAGGTTTGTTAAACTATCTTGTATAAATCGACTTATTGTTAAATTGTTTGTTTTTTCCAATTTTTTAACGACAACTAAATAAGGTTTTCTCGCAAAGTTTTCGTTCAAAATTCCAATCATTAAATTAGCTATATACCTGCCGCATACATCTGTCGTTTCATCTACGATAATATACAAAAAATTGCCCTCTAACTCCCGCTTAATTTTTGAAATACATTCCACATAACATTTTTCCACAGTATGTTTTCTCAATGTACTCTCGTCGGGTAAGGATTTATTAAGATATTTTTCGAAAAAGCATTTAAAACTAGGGTTATTAACTTTATATAGAGGAATGTTGGATGCAATCATCATTTGGCATAAATCAAATTTAAATGCGTCTTCCTCCTTTTTTTTTGAACTGCTTAAACTATCCCGCAGAGATATTTGGGCTAACTTAGAGGAATTTAATTTTTCCAAATTACGTTTATGCAGTGGTGTTCCACAATGCTCGTCAATAAAGTACTTTTTTCTACTTGAAATCTGAGGATTTAAAAAAAATAATTAGAATTCTAACACCGCTTTAGAATTTAGTTATGTTGTGGGACGAGAAAAAATAAAACTTACCTATTTGCCGCATGGTTTACAAAATGCTCCATCTCCTTCTAGAGAAAGTTCCGAATAAGGTGCGATCCATAGCCTTAATTTAGATGTCATCTTTTCACACAAATGTCTAAAACGTGTTACTTGCTTTTCGGTATACGCAACAAAACTAAACTAGGATATAGCAATTTGTGACTAAACTCTGATACAGTAACCGACTGTACAACTGATAATAAACTAATAAAGCTTAGGGATTTCCAAATAGTTAACCCTTAAGTCTCATCAGGTACATTTTCCTAGAAATCTGTTATGTAAACAAACCATTGATATTTTATTATTGAAATAAATTTTTAGTATAGAATGATGTAGTAATAGAATAATATGGGTAGTACCATGAAATTTTAAAAAAGGCACAAACAGGCGGAATTTACGAAAAAAGGCAAAAAGTGTAAAAAACAATTATAATAGGCAAAAAAGGTATTTTGCCTATAATCCGAGCTTTAGTAATAACTACTATATTTTATGAATATTATAACATACTTTTCATACCAAAATGAACAATAGTAAATATAAAAGGCACGTTGAAGCCAAAGAAATCCAACTGAGGTGGAACTGCGTCCATAACCGGGGAAATACCGGGTCCAGGACTGTAAATAGGCATGCCTTAGCGCATACACTTCGGTGACAAAGTATGCGCTGCGGCATGCGTCTAAGGTACGTAAAAAGGCACAAAGTGTGGACATAGCTGTAAGGTAATAAAAAGAGTAGTATTTCTTCTTGTCTGTGAGCATATATATATATATATATATATATATATATATATATATATATATATATAAGAAATACTGAATATTATTGACTGTCGATATAAACAAACAACACAGTTTATTAGGGCTGCAGTCAGTAGCGTTGGCCGGGACATCACATCGCAGCGACATAAAAACCAAAAAGATAAACGCATGTGCGCTCACAGAACATGCATTAACTTTAAAACATTTTTTTTTTTTTTTAACATCCAATGTTTATTGCAATCTGTCTCATTATAAACAATAAGCAATATGTATGATTTATGTACAAATAACATAGTGGGAAGCTGCCCAGTGGCGAGCACCCAGGTAAAATATAATATAAATATAATCTTTGATAATCAATTAGTTTAAACTTTCACTTAACAAACAGAGTTTAATACAGGTAAACATCATGAACTTTAAAACATGAATTTAATTTCGAAGATTCCTGTATTCTGGCAAAGGAAAAAAACCATTCAAAACGTGTTTTCTTGGAAATATGTTTCATAAAATCTAATACTTCTTGTATAAATAAAAAGGCAGACATAGATAAATTGAGCAACATTTATTGTTACTTACTGACAAAACATCAAAAATAAAATAAAAGTTTACTTTTACATATACACACCGTAATACACCTGCATACAAAACATGTTGCATACTATCAAGACAGTTTAATATACTACTTCCATTAATATAATAGCAAGAACTCATAATTACTTTTTAATCACACTATTTTTGTTTTTTTTTTCTGTTCTCTATGGATCAGTCAAAACACACCATGAAAAGATGTCACTAACAAAATTTTAACTTTCCGACTAAATTTTAAAATGTATATTGTCCAATATTTTAAATGTTATATTTTATATGTGTGTTTTTAATGTTGAGTGTCGTAGCTTTACAAAAATAATCTCAACGACTAGTAAGTTGTAATGACAATTTGAGATATGTTGTAAATATTTACACTTTCTTCTAATTACAGTATCTTGAAGAAGGAATAAAAGAATTCCGAAAGCTCGACCAAAAGTCAAAAGAGTGTTTCTATAACATCCCGGTCAAACCTACTGACTGCAGCCCTAATAAACTGTGTTGTTTGTGTGTATATATATATATATATATATATATATATATATATATATATATATATATAAATATATATATATATATACCAAAAAAAACGTGAAAACTTGTCATGAAGTATCTGAATAATTATGATAAACATAAAGTCCTTAATATGTTTTTATACGTGCTTATTTTCCTGAGCTACATAAACCGCAACTACGTTAATATCTTTCGCCCATTCCGTGTCGTTTATTGAAGTTATAATTCAAGATAGTCCAAACATAGGAATAAAATTTATTCCCTCAGTAACCAAGTTACTACTTCATTTCAGTTCAAACCATACCTCTTAAACTGTGCTTACCTCATAACTTGCATCTCTCTCCAAGTCGTATTGTACAACTGAACAGAGCCACATTTTCATAAACTCCCAGTTCTTTGTTGAGCTTCTTTTGGCGGTTAATGTCCGGGTAAAATTTTATAAGGGTGCTGGTTGAGTTTATTTTTTAAATGTCTGATAAATGTTTTACTTTATAGTTTGTTTGTTTGTATGGGGTGGTTTTTGTAAATTGAGGTCTAAAAATGTTGAGAAAAGACCACAGTTACATGTATATATATATATATATATATATATATATATATATATATATATTCTTCTTCTTTCTATTTAAGTCTAGGATGACAACAAAATAATATTTTAATCTATTTTATAAGTTTTGTAACAAATAAGTGTCACTTTTAGAGAGTCGCTGAACTTTTTGCGTAAAGTCGTCTTATGAAATCGACCTACGTAGAAAACCAGCGTAATTCTAGTTTGGCAATTTATTTGTTGTGGAAGCTCGAGTTTTGTATTATATTTTTTACCGATGACCAAACTCGCAGCCATTTTTTTAGGAACAACAAAATTTTTAAAAGAATTAAAAATTAATTTTTAAAATAATAAACTTCTTGCATGAAAGGACCGGTCTTTTCTTCTTCTTCTACGGCCTTGGCCTCCTTTATTTTTTGCCTCCACCCTTGCTTGTCTGTGGCTCATCTTCTCCATATACGGACTCCTAAAATGGCTTGTGTGTCGCGGTTTACTGTGTCTTACCAGCGCTTTCTTGGTTTTTTAACCGGTCTCTTTCACTGCATTCTAGCATTCAATGCTCTTTTTGGTAGCCTACCGTCTCCCATTCACATCACATACCCGGCCCATTGCAATCTTTGTATTCTAATGAAGTCTGTCAGTGGTGCTTCCTTATAAAGTTGATAAAATGCCGGTCTTTTCACCTCCAGATAAATATTGTCCTATATGACAGATAGTTATCTGAAGGATAGACAGTTATTTATAAAATAAAATGTACCCGTCTTTTCACGTCAAATTATGTTACGGTTACTTTTCTGTAAGATAAATATAAAATTTATTTCGGAACACCCCAATATTTAATTAATTATCAAATAAATCACAATAATATTTTAATATCTCACTTGATTATACAATTTGTAGTGGCAGAAATAAATTTTATTGTGTAAAGAAGAATTTAATAACGAATAAAAAAATAATACATGTCTAATGATTATTCTCAGGTTTTTCCATTACACTAAAATGTTATATAATGTTAGCTCAAACATCTTCAACTTCAAAAAGTTCAGTAATGTGTTCAGTTAGCAATTCATCTTCAAAATCGTCTTAATTTTGATCTCTCGCTAGGCTACGCTAGTAAAATGTTACAGTAGATTAGAACGGTTGAATATTTTTAACCTTACAGCCACTTCCACTGGATGAAATAGTACCTAAACCTTCTCTTGCATACATAAAAAGTTATTTTGCATATCTGGTTCTAATATGAAATTCTTTATAGAAATTGGATAGTGAACTTCTTAAAAATGGCTTTACTTTATAATCAGAATCTCATTGTAAGAACCCATTTGTATTATCTCTATTTAAGTTTCTTATCAAAAATACAGAATTATTTATACCTTCCTGGTAGGTACCTTGAAAAACATATCCAAGAAGTATCGCGAAATTGTCAGAATTTAAAATCATACAAAATTTATTTTAAGTTTTGAAAATTTTCTACTATAGTCCATTTCCATCATATTGATAGCACATTATGTATGCAAATCCCTAAACTGTTGATACGGGTGACTCAATGAAAAATAGATATTTGTCAACAAGTTTACAGAAGTATATAGGAAAACAATTTTAAATTGAGTATGACCACCAGGTATAAAGGTTGAAGCAGAATAGAATACAATAGTTTTGAGGGTTACAAATCTCTAAATAAAGTTGCCAGTGTCGGAGTGATGGAGATTAACAGGTACTAATGAATTCGCAAGAAATGTAAGATGTTTATTTTATTGGTTATATATAAAATAATTTGTGGCCGTAACAGGGGCCGATTTGTAAAAAAATGAATATTATTTTAATCAAATTCCATTTCAGATTCGCTGCTTTCTTCAGAATCTAAGGAATCTTCAACTCCGATGTTAATTTTTACCGGTTCCAGCATTGCATCAGTCATATTATCCAAATTCCACATTTTATTTTCTTCCTTGTGAGCATGACTAACAGCATTTTTCCAATTTTCTGGAGTTACTTTTGATAAGGAATGTTCTAATAATTGTTGTAAGTCTTCTAATTTAAAAGTTTTGTTGTTGCGTCCGACTTCACCCTTTACTTGAGACCGTATATTTTCTATTGGATTTAGATCACAGTGGTATGGGTGTAAACGTAAAATAATTACATCACGGTTTAATGCCATTTCATCAATTATATATTTTTGATAAGCTGCTTTATGTTGCGTTACAATAGGTAATAATTCCTTCTTTGTCGAATTCTCCTTGTACTCAATTGCGTGTTTATCCAACCATTCGATTATCTCTCCTTTTTTCCATGCCGTTGTTGGCAATTGTTCTGCTAGTCTTGAATGGTAACTAGCATTATCCATGACTATGACAGAATTTTTTGGAATTAAATCCAAGATTTGCTCAAAATATTCTTCAAAAACGTCAGCAGTCATTTCCTCGTGGTAATCTTTGGTTGATTTTGAGTCAAAACTTAATAATCCACCATTGACAAAACCGTATTCGTTTCCAATATGGGTTATTATGAGTCTGCGTCCTTTTCCAACGGGAATATTGTTTATTCCAGTAGATACACCTTCGATGAATGCCTGACGGGAACTTTTCACATTTGTATCAACCCATAGATATTCTACAGTATGACCTTTATTTAGCCAAGTCTCGTCCAAATAAAAAATTGTTTTCCCTTCTTCTCGGTACTTTTTAATAGTTCTTAGATAATCTCGTCTCCAACATACAATGTAATCTTTTTCAATTAAAACAAATTTTCTTCTATTCTTTGGCAACGAAATCCCATCTCTCCCAATAGTCCCCATAATTTCTTGTTGGTTATGATTGGTAAGTCTTCGTTTTCTCTAATTAATGTTTGGATTTTGTCCAATGTTGGAAATTCTTTGTAACAAAAAAAATGAGTGGACGCTGCGTCTTATCATGTTTTTATGTATTTCTTCAATTTCCAAGGGTTTACTCCCTCCACTCTTCTTGGGAGATGAAACAGTTCCTCCTTTTCTTTCTTTTAGGAATCTATAAATTGTTGCTACTTCAACCCCTGTCATATTTGAACACATGTTAACGATTTCACGAACATTACTTAAAGGGCGTTGATGTACAAGTGCATCGTGTACATTTAATATTATATTTTTCTCTCTTAGACTGAAGGCACCTTTAAAACTACACTCAACCGGGATAAAACCTGTTGTCGACGTTATTTTTAAATGCAATTAACAAAATATCGACACCAAAAACGTAGGTAGGTAAGATATGAACAATGTACATCTACAAACTAAATGGAAGATGCAAACAATTTCTAATTTATATTATTGGCATAAGCTGTAATGTGGCATAAAAACTACTTAAACTATCATTAGTGAAGCCTTATCAGTAATTCCAGGTGATCGTTCAAAGAAGGTATTCTTTTTGTGTCAGGCGATAACTTGTATAGAAAACAATAATCACCTTTAAATTACTGTTTACATTAATTTATTTCGTGAAACATTGAATTCTCTCGTTAATCACCCGTGTATAATTAGCAATAATCGTGTGGCATATATACCGACGTTTTTTATGCACAAAAAAGGTATAGTGGGATTAGTAGACACTTATTTTACAGAAGATTTTTTAAAAGATAATGAATTGTTGACGGCATCTTAAAATATTAATTTTTTTTATTTATTTCAAAACAAGTATAGGGTGATGCCTATGGTTTTTTGACCTGTTGAGGATTTGCATACATAATGTGCTAGGAATATGATGGAAAAGGACCATAGCTCGGATATTTTGTATACTTACTCTGAGTCTTTTTATATATAATTGAATGTATATAATTATTAAAAGAATCTGACAGTCTAGGTACTATGTGCATATTTTTTATTTTGAAATCCGATACGACTCTTATTGAATCAATAGCACCAATATCTCTTGAAAAAGGTTGATTAATCCATATTTTAATTATCAAAATTATGAAAAGAATAAATCTCTAAGCTAAGTAAATAAAAATATGTATACGCCTACCTTTATAATAATTTAATAACAATTATTTACAATATTTTCTCAGAATACAGATCACTGTAGGTTTACTTAATCTTAACCTTTTAAAAAGTCTTTATCATTACAAAAATTAAAATGTTTAATTTTGTATCGAATATTATATTCTCGTAATAAGTCTATAACATTAAACATCATATTGATCATACTCTCCGATTTCATTAAATCTTTTAAAATCAATGTCTCTAATCTACACTAAACAACAATATTTAGCTTATATTTTCGATTTCGCGATAACCTACAACATAATATAGAACTACAATAAACACAATTTATTTTACAAATAACTTTTTATTCAGTACTTTATTTGGAAAATAAAAATTTAATATTTTATATGTCAGATCATTTTAATTTATTTTATCTGTCAGTTCATCTGTTTAGATTTCTTTCCTAGGTGACGCTAGAATTTTAAATCTAAACTAACATAAAATTATATATTTGATAAGTTTTCACTTATTTTTTCTTTAAATGCACAACTTATATGACTTTTGAAGTTATCTTAAAAAGTTAATGTGATATACAAAATCTGTGGCAATTTTTAGATTGCCAAAATATAATTGAAAACAAATCATAGATTTAAGACATCGAGTTAGAATCTATGGAGAGGGCATCACGTGACTTAAAACGACCTCACTTCGGCCATATCGTTAAGATTGTTTTGACACTTTTGACAGATCGTATATGTTTATTTACGTTTGTTGTTTTTCGAATATTTTTAGTTTTATAATACTTTTATAGAAACTGTAATAATATATTGTGATAGTGCATATAATATTGGTTTCTTGTTCTCAACGTAGTTGCAGTAGCATAAGCAACGTTAATAAAAAATCTTCAGCAATAACGTTCTACAGGTTAGTATACATATATGTAAACAAAGTAATGGCCCGTACTTCAGAGAATAAATTAATAGTATTTGACTGTATTAATTTATCTTTATGTATGATATATCGTGCTTTTAGTGTTTACCGCGGGATAAATAAATCATATTTTATTAAAAATTTATTGCCCTTTGTTAGATTATAATTAAATATTCTGAATAATTAGTCATATTTTTATCATCATCATCACTGGCTCGACAACCCTTTTTGGGTCTTGGCCTGTTCCAGGATTCTTCTCCATTCTGATCTGTTTCGTGCTTTTTTTCTCCAGTTTTTTATTTTTAAGGTTGTTATATCATTTTCTATTTGTTCTAAGTATCTCAGTTTCGGTCTTCCTCTTGTTCTTTTTCCTACTGGCATCTGTTTGAATATTTTGTTTGGTATTTCGCCTTCTTCCATTCTTTCTACATGTCCTATCCAACGCAGCCGTCCTATTTTAATGAATGTTATAATATCCGGATCCTGGTATATTTTGTATAGTTCAGAGTTGTATCGTCTTCGCCATATTCCGTTTTCTTTTATGCCCTTATATATTTGTCGCAAGATTTTTCTTTCGAAGGTGGCTAACAACGTTTCCTCTCTTTTAGTGAGTGTCCAGGTTTCTGAGCCATATGTGAGTACCGGTCTTATTAGGGTTTTATATATTTGGCATTTTGTCTTTCTTGCGACGTTATCTGATCTCAGGTGTCTAATTAAGCCATGCTAACATTTATTTGCAATAAATATTCGCCTCTTCACCTCCTCCGTAACGTTATTATCAGACGTGACTAGGGATCCCAAGTATATAAAGTTTTTTACCCCCTCTATGTTGTATTCTCCTATTGTTATATTTTGTGGCTGCCTTATTTCTGCGTTTTTACTTACCTGCATATATTTTGTTTTGGTCTGATTGATTTTAAGACCACTATTTTGTGCAGCTCGTTCTATTTGGTTGTATGCCTCTATCATTTCTCTTCTTGATCTTGCGATTATGTCAACATCATCTGCAAATGCTAGTATTTGCACGCTTTTATTAATGATTGTTCCTCGTGTATTGACTGTTGTGTCCCTCAGTATTTTCTCGAGTACGATGTTGAACAAGATGCATGATAGAGCGTCTCCCTGGCGTAGTCCCTTTTTCACATCTATTGTTTCCGTTAATTCATTTTGTATCCGGATTCTACTTTCTACTTTTAGAGATTCTTTTATCAGTTATATTAGTTGTGTTGGTATATTAAATTCTTTCATTGCTTTTATTAAGAATTCTCGATTTATATTGTCATATGCGCTTTCAAAGTCTATGAAGAGATGATGTGTGTCGATGTTATATTCACTTGTTTTTTCAAGGATCTGTCGCAGAACAAATATCTGGTCTATTGTTGACTTCTGTCTACAGAAGCCACTTTGGTATTTGCCAACTATTTTTTCAGCGTGTGGTCTAAGTCTTTCATAAATGACATTGGACATTAGTTTGTATGCTGCATTCAGCAGCGTGATTTCACGATAGTTTCCACATTCTAACTGATTTCCTTTTTTATGTAATGATACAATAATACCGCTATTCCACTCCGTTTAGTAGCTGTTTATTCGACCTTCGCTTTGTTATCAATTCATGTATTGTTTTTTGTAGTGCGTCTCCTCCTTCCTTTAGTAACTCCGATGCTATTTGGTCCGATCCCGGTGCTTTATTGTTCTTTAATTTTTCTACTGCTGCTCTAATCTCGGCTATTGTTGGTGGAGTCTTTTCTCTGTTGTCTGCTTGGTCTAATGGTATGTCAGGGGTCGTCTCTCTCTGATCTCCTTTAAACTTTTCCGTAAAATGTTCTGTCCATCTACTTAGTGTCTCTTGCTGTTCTGTCAATATATTACCTTCCTTATCTCTACACATCGTTGTTCTCGGTTTGAAGTCTTTTCTGCTTTTGTTTAATCTCTGATAAAATTTTCTTGTCTCTGTTGATTTACTTAGTTCTTGTAGTTCTTGAAGTTCTTTGTTCATATATTCTCTCTTTTTTCTTCGGTGAGTTTTCTTTTCTTCTTTGCGTAGTCGTTTATATTCTTCCTCTGCTTGTCGGGTTCTGTGCCCTGTTGCATCAGTAAATATGCTCTGTTTTTTTTGTCTGTAATGATCTGACATTCTTCGTCAAACCAGTCATCCGTTCTTGTTTTTCTTTCTCTATCTTTTATGCCTAGTACTTCTTTAGCTGCCTCTTTTATGATGTCTCTGCATTCTTCCCACTCTTTATTTAGGTTTTGATGTGTTATTCTGTTTTCTAGTTTGTTGTTTATCTTTTCTTTATACTCTTTATTTTTGTTTGTTTCTTTGAGTCTTTCTACCTTGTATCGTTCATGTTTAGAGCCTCTTTCCTTTTTGATGTTTGAACTTCTAGCCCTTACCCTACTTTCGACCAGGTAGTGATCAGAATCCGCATTTGCCCCTCTTCTGGTGCGGACGTTTATTATATTCGATTGGTGTCTCGAGTCTACAATAACATGATCTATCATATTTACTGTAAGTCCATTCGGGGATTTCCTGGTACCTTTGTGTATATCTTTGCGAGCGAAGTACGTGCTGGCAATCACCATGTTAAGTGATCTTGCTACGTTTATTAACCTATTGCCATTGTCATTTGATTGCCCATGGAGACTGTGCCTACATATTGTGGGTTGGAATTGCTGTTCTTTTCCAACTTTGGCGTTTAGGTCTCCATAGATTATTTTTATATAATTTTTTGGGCATAACTGATATGCGGACTCTAATTCGTCATAAAACTCTTCTTTAATTTCCTCTTCTTTTTCTTCTGTCGGGGCATGCGCATTAATTAGAATGTAGTTAAAGAAACGACCTTTAACTCTTAAAATGCACATTCTTGGACTAATGGCTCTGAAATCTCTTATAGTATGCTTTACTCTCTTGTTTACTATGAATAATGTGCCCAAGACGTGATCTTTAGGATCGCAGCTGTAGAAAAGCGTATGGCTTCTTTTTTCCATTACATTGTTTCCAATCCACCTCATTTCTTGTATGGCAGTTATGTCTCTTTTGTATCTGTCTAGTTCATTTAGGAGATTTTGGAGAGCTCCCAATCTATATAAGGTACGAATATTCCATGTCGCAACCCTCAAATCGTGTTCCTTTTTCTCGCACAGTCGTCGTCGTTTGATCAGTCCGGCTTTTCTTCCTTGAACGTTCATAACTCATGGTTTTTCTAGGAGAAGGTAGTTAACCTTCAGCCCAACCCCCTATTCGTCGGAGGACCAAGACTTCCTTCTTCGTCAGCCCTGACCCCACCTTCCACTGGGGGTTGGTTACCCAATCTCCAGTGGGGTTGCTCAGGTTACCGGCGTGTACCGCCTTGGAGGTACAGATAGGAATTGAGTAGGATAGGCTAAGTGATGCCAACAGGATACGGCATCATGTATTGCGCCTCACTACCCCCTTTACACACCAGTCATATTTTTATAGTAGTTTTAATATTATTGAGTCCGGCCATGATCCCACCGCCATATTGGTATCACCGTTAGCCACGCCTACCTACGCCGTTTTTAATACACACGTTAATATGCTCATAGCTTCTCCATAGATTCTAACTCGATGATTTAAGACAACAAAATTGCTGTTCATCTGTGTGATTATTATTTAGTTTTACCTAGTTATTCCGTTCGCAAATGAGCAATAGTGCTAGTTTTTTAACAAAAAAGAATATAAAAATACATTACTGTTCTATGTCGTTATGTCGCAATGTACTTGCAGTATTCTTGTAAAGATCTTCTGAGGTAAATCCCTTGATACATAGATTTTCGACAGGAAATTGTATTGTAGAGTAAACACAATGCATAAAACAAATAATAAAGAAAGTAACATTTTCTATTCAAATATTTACTTCTATGTTTAATGTTTCAACGTACTGATCAGCTGATATATTGAGAAAATGTTCGTATTGATAGCCCTTTCTCTCTAAAAGCTTTTGTCAGACTGAAAATGACATTATTTCTAGCTTCGATATTGGCCGGGGAGATAAATTGAGTGTTTTCCCATGCACTTAACTTTACGTGAGCTACATTTTTAACATTTACAATTACAGGGAACTTGATATACACTATAAAAATATCTAAAATAGGTAAAATTAGTTTTAGAAATTTTTTCGACAGTTCAATGACAAATCATCATTGTTTACTGCATTTAGACAATAATGGTCAGCAGCGATATCAAACTCAAGGTCGAACCCACGCTTCTTCTAATTTTTCGTTGTTTGTAACAACAAAGCCAAAACTCACATAGGCATAATTCTTATCCTAATAACACTGACCATAATATTTTGGCTAATAATAATACTTCAAATAAAAATTGCCCTATTAATCTTCAGATATACCCAACCAGTTATACATTATTGTCTGCTGTGAATCCCAATATTAATCATGTTCTTCTGTATTACACAAGATTTTTAAAATTAAATATTTCTGGTCTAGGAAATAATATTGTAACAAAAAGTAGTGCAATATTTTATATAGAAATACATTCGCAAGTAAACCCTTTTAACATATTTTATGTTTCTTGTTCAATAATAAACAAAATCACGGGAAATCTGCCACGAATTCCGTTATGCCCTCAGTCTGTTCCAATTTCACTAGAGCTAAAAACTAATTAGCGCGAATTTATATTTTCAACTTTTAATAGGAGAAATAATCGCGCTAGGGGCTAATCTTTCTACGCTAATGAATACTCAATTAGGATATGTTATTGCGGGTTCACTCATATCAAAGAAATATTTAAGTCATACCAACGCATCCTTTGTAACGCAAACAATTTCCTCTTTATATAGATGAAAAGAACAAAGTCTAAACTAACTAAAAGACTAAAGTCGACACCATGTTAGAAAAATTTTGAATTTTGAAACCTTTTCAAACCACCACGCGGATTTTGGATTCGTAACTGTATCGAGTTAAAATGCTTCTTCGACACTTGGAAAATAAAAAATTAACCAGTTCCTTTTTTACTGCAAAACAAAGATTTTCAAGTTTGAAAAAAAAATTGAAAATGATTAAAATTTTTGTAATGAATATAAAAAAATCGGTTGCCTGTAAAGTCGGTTTTACGAGCGAAGATTTTACGTGACAACGTCTTTTTCTCGGTAGAATATTTATTGATATGAATATTATTAAATTGCACAATAGTTGTTTGCAGTTGAAACGCGCTGTTTCTTCTCAATCGACTGAATTACGATTGATTGCAGAGTGATTTAAACTAATAATTTACTTAACACTATCAACATTTGTCAATAGTATGACATAACCTAAAAACTCAGTTTCTCAACTTTTGTGTCAATCTAACAATTAATCAATCAATCATAGTTTACGATAATGAAATATTAGTGTACAATTATTTACCTTTATTGTTGTAGTTGTTGTAAATGACGAATCTAAGCACTCCACATTTTCACTACAGACACAGCTGACGATACTTTAACCACACGTGTGAACTTGTATTATGACGCTTTCTCGGTTTTCCAACGCCAAGAACGCTCGAGAAAGACAGAGACACAAGCACGCACCGATTCAACGCGCCTAATTCTCTAGTGCTGCGCGCGCAGCGGACCGATCATGTTTGAGTGGGAGAGAGACGCAAGGCATTCGCCGGTCCGGCGGGCCTCTCTCTCGTTCGGTGACTCATCGTAACAGACGTGAGCGGGCGTTATACTTTTTCACTTTTATGACTCCGAGCCATAACCTAATTTAAGACGTTGTCACGTCAAAAGTTATTAAATAATATCTAACGCTACAACACGCAAAAGTTATAGCTTTAAACTTGTATGATAATGTCAGTAACGAAATAAAATATTTTATAGCACATCGTGCAGTGATTAGAGAACTACTGATACAGGCAACTACGAAACTTCGCGTCGTATACGACTTTTTTGCCAAATCTACTTCGGGATATTCGCTAAATGATCTTACACTTAGGGGTTATCAAGTACAAGGGTAATTTATTTGATATTCTTTGCCGCTTTAGGACCTTTAAATTTATTTTAATTAATATAAAGATGATGTATAGAGAAATTAAAATGTCGCCCAAACACTGCTATTTGCAGAATATTTTGTGGAGAGATTTGTCCTCTGAGGATTTTAAATGCATTGAACTCTCCCGTCTCAGTTTTGCACAAAATTGTTCTGAGCTGGAAGTACTCTATGGAGAATTAAAACAAATATTAAACCAACATGGTTTCGCTTTACATAAGTGGTCTTCTAATTTGCCTTATTTTTTAAATGAGATTTCTAATCAAAACGCTGTGGAACTAGATTTAAATCTTGACAATGTACATTACAAAATGTTGGGATTGAAATGGGAAACAATAACGGACCATTTAAAAATTGGTATAGATAACGATACTAAATTAGAACTTATTACAAAACGTCAAATTATTATATCTATTAGTTCTTGTTTTGGCCCGCCAGGTTTGATAAACCCTTTAATTGTGAAGGGAAAACTCTTAACGCAATAACTATGGCAGATGAAAGTTTCATTAGAAAAAAAAAACTCATCGTTCACAAGAACTTGCTTCCACTTAATCCTCTAGTACACTCATCTGGAAGTGTACGAGTTGAAGGACGCTTAGAAAATGAAAATATGGATTTTAATAATAAATTCCCTATTATGTTCTCAACTACCATTGGATAGAGCTAGAATCTCGCGCTTTTTACACCGTAGGTGTGGATTTTGCAGGTCCTCTGTTTATTGGGGCTTCTAGATTACGCAAAGCCCAAACATTTCAATGTTATTTTGCAATTTTTGTTTGCATAGCTACAAAAGCCATTAATTTAGAGTTTATTAGTGAGTTATCCTCTAATGCTTTTTTGGCAACGTTTAAAGGATTTATTTCTCGCCGAGGCAATCCTCACACTATATACAATGCTAGTCAAAAGTCCGTTCCTCCCTCGTATATTTTGAACGGTTATACTTATAATAGTGAAATTTGGAGTAAGGTAATAAACAGACGTAGGCTTCTTAACTAGTCATATAAGTCACGTAATAGTGACCGATGGCGTTACAGCGCCACTGTGGCAGATAATTTTAAATAGGACCTTATGTCAAGTGATACCTCGTTTGAAAGGTATTGAAAATACCCATTCAACCATACTTATTTTATTTGAGTTAAAGCTCATTTTAATAAATAAACTAAATAAATACCAAAATTGTAGTTTCGCATTTATTTAATAAATATTAAAACCTCCGCCTCTGATTACGTGTTAAAAAGTTGACGTTTTTCAATTCTTTAATTGTTTTTACGTCAACGTCAACTTTTTTGACATTGGTTATTTGTCAAAAATATTGACGTTTGTCACTTCTCTAGTTGTTTTTAATTTGCAAAACCGTTCATAGCTTAATCTTTAGTTTCTGTTTCTGCTTAGTTTAGTCAATTCTCTAGTTATTTTTAGTTTGCAAACCCGTTTACACCTGAATATTTAGTTTCTGTTTCTGCTTAGTTTAGTCAATTCAAGTTTAGTTAAGTTGTTTTTAGTTGGTTGTTTTTAGTTAATATTTAGTTTAATTATTGTTTAACAAGACGTTTAAATTTTTACAAAGTCAGAATGGTACGTACTGTAGCCGACAAAGTAGCAGCTGTGTTAATAATTGGTGAATGTGGAAATAATTTCCATGCAGCGGAACGTCTTTTTAATAAGAAGTACCCAATCGTCTTACATCGAGAGCTTATTTAAGGCAGCTTCTTCGCGAAAGTTTAAACAAATACGTAATGTTGAAGATGTCAAACGATCTGGTCGACCAACAATTAGTGATGACAAAAAAATTGACATAATTTCAGAAATGGTAGTGAAAACAAATTTCATCCATACAAATTAAAAATTGTGCACCAACTTTCAGATGATGACCCCACCCGAAGACTAGAATTCTGTGAAAATGTGTCCAATAAAATTAACCAACAGCCCGATTACATAAAAACAATTTTTTTTAGCGACGAAAGTACTTTTTCTCCCAATGATGACACAAATCCTCACGTCTTTAGTGAAACACATACTCAATTTCCAAAAAAAAAATAAATGTTTGGGCAGGTATTTTGGGAAACCACATAGTGGGGCATGTTTTTCTCAATACAAACTTAACCGGTGAAGTGTTTATGGGAATGTAACAAAATGCAATTGAACCAAAATGCAATACTTAAAATTGTGGACGATAATCTAGATAAATTAGGCAACTTGGAAATAACGTTTCAACAAGATAGTGCTCCTGCACACCATTATGGTGCAGTAAAGACGTTACCTAGATGAGGAATATCGCGGTAAATGGATTAGACGACGAGGTACAATAGAATGGCCAGCTCGGTTACCGGACCTCACACCATTAGATTTTTTTCTGTGAGGATATTTGAAATCTAAAGTTTACGCTACAGCACCCGACAATATTGAAATTTTGAAACAACGAATTTTTAAAGAATGTAGGGCAATTTCTCTCGACACATTTGAACGAGTACGGCAAGAGTTTAGAAATAGGATACATTACTGTCAGGAAGTAGATGGAGCACATTTTGAACACTTACTATAAGAACTAGTTGTTAAAGATTTATTAATTAAGTGAGAAGCTACAATTTTAGGATTTATTTAATTTATTTATCAAAATGAGTATCTCAAACAAAATTATTATGACTGAATAGGTATTTTCAATACCTTTCAAACTAGGGATAACTTGCTATAAGGTCCCATTTAAAATTATCTGTCACAGTGGCGCTGTAACGTCATCTGTCACTATTACGCCACCTGTTATGACCAGTTGAGAAGCATACGTCTGTTTATTACCTTCCTCCAAATTTCACTATTATAAGTAAAACCGTTCAAAAGATACGAGAGGGGGAAACGGATTTTTGACTAGCACTGTATAGTGACAACTTTGTTGGTGTCAATAATCAACTTGAGAAATTAAGTAATCTCTTCTAATCAAATTCCGAATTTGACAAAATTAAAGTTTAGTTGGCTCAAACCGAGATTCAGTGGAAGTTTATTTCTTCACGATCACCTCATTAGGGTGGACTCTGGGAGTCAGCTGTAAAAAGTACCAAGTTTTATTTAGTATGCTTAATAAGTAACTCAGGGTTGACTTTCAAAGAGTTACATACCGTTTTAACCTAAATAGAAGCTATTTTAAATTATCAATCACTGTATTCATTATATAATGAACCTAATGATTTATTACCACTTACTCCTGGGCATTTTTTAATCGGTACTCCCTGAACCGCATTTCCTGATACTGATGTTACTAATACACCTAAGGAAACAAGTTCCGAAATACAACAATCCTTTTAGAAACGTTGGTCGGTTGACTATTTAAATAATTTACAGCATCGTCCAGAATGGCTCCTTTTGTCCACATATATGAAAGTAAATCATCTAGTTCTAATCACAAGTAAAAATTCCTTTATTATGGCAATAGAAACAATTTTCAGCAAAGATGGAAAAGTTAGAATTGCCCGTGTTTGTTCTGCTTATAGAGTATATATTCTCCTTGTCACTAAGCTGATTCTTCTTCCATTATCTGAAGCAGGTAGTCTTCTGTAACACTGTAGTTGTGCTTAAGTAGTAAGTTTATAATATTTCTAGCTGAAGGGATACTTTACCCATCCCCGCACCCCCCAGAATGGATAAATTTCTGAAAGTAATTTATCCAAGTGTTGTTACACCTCTGGTAGTATAATATTTGTTAGCCTTAGAAGTTTTTGCCCACCGAAAATTTGTAGCCAGGAAATCTAGGTGGTTATAAGCAAACATTCAAAAGGTGGTTTTACCTAACTAATAGAAATTTCAAAGTTGTCCCCCAGAAAACCCCTGGTAGGCATTGCAATTATAATTTGAATGTAATTTGTAAGACTTTATAATTCACCCAGGGTGAACACTGCTTTTATTAGTACCAACTTGAATCCAGCGAGATCTCGACGCTTTTAGTTTAGAGTAAAACTCTCGTGTATTTTATATAGTTATTGTGTGTCTCGCTTAAAATTTAAAAGGTACACGTTTCGCAAACGCGTATTGTTAATTAAGTTTATTAAAACTAAAAAAAAAACATCCTTAGTTCATGTCCTAGTTAGTGACCTTAAAACTGTATCAGTGACCTAGTGTATTTGTGCTTCGCAGACTTGTGTAAATCGGACAGTGAATCTGAGGTTTAAAAATAAGAACTCTACGAAAAAACTTACCAGATCTTAATTCAGTGATAGCAACAAAGTTGTTAATGCTTGTATTCTTTTATTCCCACGTTAGTGGGTTGTTTTCGTGCCCAATTTTGAACCAATCTTCTATCAACTGAAAAAATATAGCCACTGAATATTAAACTGGATATTGGAAAACTGTATATGAAGAGTAATATTTGATTTATAAGTTTACCAATTGAATAAAATATTGCCTTTGTTAAAATCGATATTTTTGTTTAGTTTTTTTCTGGAGGTTTCGGTCAAATCCCACCAAATTAACCTGACCAATAGGTGGGGTAGAAGAATGTATAATGTCAACCGTTGCAACCGAGGTTAAGCAGTGCGGCCTACTCAGTTCAACCAACACTTCTCAAGATTTTATGGCTATATTTTGTAAAGTCAAGTGAAGCTTAATAAAAACAATAAACAAATACGAGGCGTGTTTTTTAAGTAAGTACCGTTTTGGAATTAAAAAAAGACGTGCAAAGATATGGCAATAATTTTCTTTTTACATGAAAGCCTGTACCTTAATCTACTTTTCTACATAATTTCCGTGAATATTGAGGCACTTGTTATAGCGTGGCACCAGTTTTTGAATACCCTCCTGATAAAATTCTGCCGCCTGACTTGTTAACCACTGCATCACAAATGTTTTGACTTCGTTATCGTCTTGAAGACGCTGACTGCCCAGGTGTTTCTTCAAGTGCTGGAACAAATGGTAGTCGCTGGGCGCCAGATCAGGACTGTATGGAGGATGATCTAGAGTTTCCCATTTAAATGATTTGATGAGATCTTTGGTCTGATTAGCCACATGTGGACGGGCATTGTCATGCAGCAAAACGATACCCTTACTCAACTTGCCACGTCTTTTGTTCTGGATTGCACGACGCAGATTTTTCAATATCTCATAATAAGACGCTGCATTGATTGTCTCATTACGAGGCAGAAACTCCACTAGCAATACTCCTTTTCTGTCCCAAAAAACTGTGCACATGATTTTCCGGGCAGAAATTGTTTGCTTAAACTTCACTCTTTTGGGTGATCTTCACTGTGGTACCGCTCAAGGAAAGTCAATGCACTGCCTAAACGTTGAGTTTTGTGCAAATCCGTCAACATTTTTGGAACCCAACGTGAACACAATTTCTGGTAATTCAAGTTCTCGGTAACAATGCGATACAAAACACTACGAGAATACTGAGGAAAGCAGTCGGACAATGATGAAATTGTAAAGCGTCTGTTTTCTCTCACCTTTTCGTCCACTTTCTGCACCAAATTTTCCTTAACGACCGAAGGACCCGTTCTTCATCATGCACATTTGTGCGGCCATCTTTAAATGCTCTCACCCATTTCCTTACCATTCCATCACTCATAATGTTTTGTCCGTAAACTTCAACGATCTCATGATGAATATTGATCGGTTTTACGCTTTTAGCACTAAGAAATCGTATAACAGCCCGTACTTCACAATCAGCGTGACTCACGATTGTTGGAGGCATCTTAAACACTGGAGTAAACAAGTATACAATGAAGAATCAGACTGTAATGGCGTCAGTGCGTAGACAAGAGATGTAGGTAACCAGCGCTCATGCGCGGAACGCCGACCGTGCGCAGCGGCGGCGGAATCGCAAAACGGTACTTACTTAAAAAACATGCCTCATACTTTATGCACACATTGTTCAGTTCAATCCACGATTAAACAGCTAATCGTTAGCTATTCACGGTTTTAATTTACAAACACAAATTTCAAAGTAAGTTTTAATATTATAAATGTCTTTACAAAACTTTATTACATTTTCTTATAAATACAAAAATTTTCGATAAAATTTTTTATTGTACTGTAGATACAAGAAATTATTAAAACCGTAACTTGTTGTTATATATGTCCTCCTGTTAATAATTCCCAGTAGCTAATGTGGGCTTTCCTTGTTCCAATAAAAATTTAATATGTATAAGATTATAGATTCGTTTTAATAAAATAGCAAACCAATTTGTATTCAACAAAAAATGTCTCCGAAACCCACTTCATTAGATCCAATTCTCCTAATCACCCGACAGTTCGTCCTTATTTTCAAAAAAGCAAAAAACCTTACCATATTACAGTATGTATCAGTGACCTCTCCTTTGTCTTTATCCTCAGCCTTATACGGTTTTCCTTTGATTTCCATAAGAAATTCCAAGATAAATGCTTTTTCTTTCACAATAACCGTAAAAGTGGCTTCCTTGGCATTTTTGTCGGGGTCGTGAACTTTGCTGGTCACCGAAGTTTTTGCGTATCGATTGAATATGGTGGAACTGATGTCGAATTCGTAAGTAGTTGGGTCATTTTGGTCGTTATTGGATTTCGAAGTGTCCTGAAAGATAAGACATCCTAATTAGAATGGACATCGGTGACGATAAGTGTGAAAGTTTAATAATTTTTTCCGCGATTCGAAACTTTCCTTAAAGGTTCTCAATTCATACGAAATCAAAAAACATGGTGGTTGTTATGTAAAAAAATACATGAAAATTATTTTTTTCATTTCAATTTTTGGATAATTTCTTTAAAATTATAAGAAATTTAAAAAGCTTATTAGACCACCAAATTGTAAATTATAAAAAATTAATAATAAATTGTATTTAACTTTAAATAAATTTATTTTTACATTGTACACTAATTAAAGTAAATTAAAAATCTTTAATGTACACTAATCAAAGTAAATTAGAAAAAAATAATAATATTACAGATATACCTTTCTTTTTCATAAAATTTTTATCGTATTTATAGTCTGTTTGAATATTCATTGGTACTTCTTGAAGTACATCGTCCTGATCACTTGATTGTTCAAATAAATACTCCGAGTTAGAGATACATGATTTCAAAAATAGATTGGTACATTGAAGCCCGTGTTTTCTGCAGCCACATCTATAACTTTTACAAGTGGTTTCACAGCTGCAACTAATTTCTAATCAATCTTCTAGGATGACTGAATCATCTGCATATTGTGGCATGAGTACTTTTGTGCCATTGCGAATGATTTATTTTCAGACCCACTTGGTGAGAACACACCAACCCTCCTCAAAAATCCGACGTTAGGTAGGATTTTTTCCGCTCAGAACATTCGTAAATTCCAACATTTATGCTTGACTTTTGGGTGGCACGTTCTTTATGTGGACGTTGACCATAATTTCAATATAATTCAGTAATTTGAGGTATTTCTTTGAATTGGTTCCAATCTTACTTGTGTAATAGGAAATAACTAGTTATAGCAAATGATACTGACTTTAGTCAAAAAAGCATTGTATGCGGAGTACCACAAGGTTCAGTATTGGGTCATCTACTTTTTCTTATCGTTATAAATGACATCACTAATTTAAAAATCGTAGGAAAAATTTTCTTTTTGCTGATGATACCAATATCAGCTCGAGAAACTCCAATTTTGCAACTCTTCATGCAACTATAATAACTTCTCATATACCTCAAATAAAAACCTGGTCCGACTCTAATTTATTCTCCTTTAACGTGGAATAGACAGGAGCATTATCCATAAAGGAGCTCTTCAACACTTGCTTCTTAATAACAGTCAGATCAGATCTGTAAAATTTCTTGGTATTTTTATAGACCGCAACCTTGTATAGTCCCTTCATATCGATTTGTTAAGTAAGAAACTAGCCTTAGCCTGCTATACAATAAGATGTTTTTCGAAGGAAATCAATTTAGCATCTTCCAAATTATCATTATTTTCTTTTCTCGAGTATATTATATTCGACAAAAAAAAACTATACAACCATCTTCCTTTACAACTTAAGCAAGATTTTTCCCAAGTTCTGTAAAATGACATAAGCCTCTATATCTGAAAGACCATATTACTCAGTACCTACTGGAGAACAGAAATCTCGTGAAACAAGCGGAGCTTCTAGTGCGCAGAGGGAGAAACTATTCGGCCAGAAAGGATGGAATTTACCTGAACATTACAATTATTGTACGGCTTGATAATCACTGGGTAGATATTAAAAATTTTACAATGTTGTCAATATGTGGATGATCACAGCAATATTGGGTATATTTAGTTTGATATCTGAAAAAATGAGTTTCAAATAATTTACACAAAAATTAAATGACTAAAAGGATAAGGGAATGATTTTTGGTGAGGTATGATATACAGTGTGTCCCAAAAATTGTATACAAATGAAGAAAAGTTTATCTTACCTTTTACAAAAAAAACTATTCTTGATAAAAAGCTCATGTTAGAAGAAAAACAAAACTAATGATTTGATTGAAATATAATATTTACCAAACAATAGATAATTATGACATGTTTTTATTATAACTTTTTTATTAGTTTTTATTATATCATATTTCAAATAACATTCATTTATTTATTTTATCATTGACATTTTAAATATACTTAGTAATTATTTAGTTTAGTATGCGATACTATAATATATAATATGTTATCTATATCTATAATATAAAAATGAATCGCAAAATGTGTTGATAATCGCATAACTCAACAACACATGAACCAATCTTAACAATTTGCATAAAATAAACTCGAATTGGATAGAGGCGTGAACATGGCCCCCGCCTTGGCAAACACTGCCAACAAAATCGTCTGCTAATGCTACATGTTCAAATGTTTAAACTACACTTAGTCCGAAACGGGTAGCGGACACACCTTGGAAAAAAAACGAGTTATGATACCATTGTCTGTCTTTATCCTAAAAACTCTGGCTACACCATCACTGCCGCGTAAAAGTTCGATCACGCGACCTAACTTCCACCTTAATGGAGGTAAATTGTCCTCTTTTATGAGCACTAACGTGTTTTCCGCAACTTCACTGTTAGTAGTAGTCCATTTCGTGCGTTTTTGTAGTTCGGAGATGTATTCTTTGTTCCATCGTTCCCATATATGCTGAGAAAGCTGCTGAATATGCTGGAATTTTGAGAGCCGATTAACTGGAACATGACGCAAATCTGGATCTGGATTGGTAATAAGTGGTCTTCCGATGAGAAAATGTGCAGAAGTTAATGGGGAGAGATCATTTGGATCACAGGATAAAGGATGAATCGGTCGGGAATTTATTATAGCTTCAATCTGCACAAGCAACGAATAAAATTCCTCGAACGTTAAGTGCGCGTTTCCCAAAACCCTATGCAAATGATGCTTAACTGTTCTTACTCCGCTTTCCCACAGTCCGCCAAAATGTGAAGAATAGGGAGGTATGAAGGACCACGAAATATTATTCTTTAGCAAGGATTCTCTTATCGCGGGAGTGTGCTGCTCTAAAAATTTGCTTAACAATTTTAACTCCGAACTAGCTGCTATAAAATTGGTTCCATTGTCGGAGACCATCTTTTGAGGCTTGCCTCTTCGCGCAATAAATCTTTTAAAGGCCAACAGAAATGATTCCTTAGACAGTTCTGTAACTAATTCTAAATGTATGGCCTTCGTACAAAAACAAATAAAAAGACACATGTAACTCTTTATTAGTTTACAACCTCGACCCTTTCTATCGCGAATTAAGAAAGGGCCCGCATAATCTACACCTGTTACAATAAACGGTGCGAGACGCTGGGCAGGTAGGTCACCCATTATTGGCTGAATGGATTTAGATTTTAGTCTAAAACATTTTACACATTTGTGTACGGTACGTCGCGCTAAATTTCTTCCTGATAACGGCCAGAAAGTTTCTCTTATAGTTGCAAGTAAAAGCTGAGGACCAGCATGCATAAGATCCTTGTGAAAATGATTAAACATTAACGATGTAACTATATGATCTGCCGCTAAAATGATGGGATGTTTTTTGTCATACGTAAACTCGGAATGCTTTCTCTCTCTCTCTCTTGTCGTTTCCTCATTGCTGAGGATCGTGATTTCCTACAATGCGGGCTGTCAATTCTCTCCATCTCTTGCGATTTTGGGCTGCTCTCATGGACTCGGAAAACGTCTCTCCAGTGGCTTTCTGTACTTGATCTGACCATCGGATAGGTGAGCGTCCTCTGCCTCTACGTCCTTCTACGTTTCCGCATACAATTAATCTTTCTAAGTTGTCATTGTCTCTTCTCGCAATGTGGCCAAAAAACTTTAAAATATTTGCAAGACACTGAGAGGAGAGTCTGGTCTGAATGTTTAGCTCTTCGAGAATCGACTGATTGGATCTGTGCTCCGTCCACGAGACGCGTAGCATTCGTCTCCAGCACCACATTTCGAATGCGTCAATCCTTTTCCTATCCTCTGATTTTATTGTCCATGTTTCGGCACCGTAACTGAAGATTGAAAAAATGAGTGTCCGTACCAGTCTCATTTTGAGTTTTTTGGATAAAGAGCGGTCCTTCCATATTTTTGACAGTCGACTCATCGCGTTCTTGGCCATCCCTATTCTTCTGCGAATTTCCGTATGGGAGGAGGCTGCATTGCTTAAGGAAGATCCTAGATACGTGAACTCGTCTACTTTCTCGAATTGATTTAGGGCGCCTGTTGTTTGGAGGATATTCGCGTGGTCCACAATCATGGAATGCTTTAAACGCCCGCCTACTCTCATGATGCCCTGATCATCAAGAAATGGAGATAAATCATTTTGTAAGGTTGGTCCGGCCATTTGAATACTATTTAATGAAATGCTGTTTGTAGTTGGCGCACTACAATCGAACACAACGCGCAAACGTGTCGTCAAAGAATTTTCTTTTAAAACTGGATGATGGGGCATAAAATAAAATGTAGTATTTACCCTAAAGTCTGTTGCCGCTTCCGTAATTCTGCATAAACCTTTCATATGTCCTAACTCTTTATATTCCTGGATGAATTCGCTATAAAGAGTTTTAAGATTGGCATCTTTATTCAACTTACGCTCGAGATTTAAAAATCTATTTTTTGCTTGACGAAATGAATCACCGAGTGAACTTATCGGTTCCTTGAATGGCAATGATACTATGAATTTGCCTGTCGCGTCGCGTTTCACCGTATCTTCGAAATGTTTTTCGCATGCAATTTCTTCGCCCGAGAGTGCAGGTTTTCCATTGAAAACCTCTTCAAGTTCCCAGAACTTACTTAGCTGTTCTGTAACTTCGATTGTGTTTGTGAAATTACACTTAGTTATCTGCTTTTCTGATGCTTTGTTTTGGCTGATATACGGCCCTGCTATGATCCAGCCAAACATTGTTTCTTGCATGAATGGTTTATTTTTACCTAAACTAATTCTGTTTGCGCCCAGTATTTGCCAAAATAGATCACTTCCTATCAACAATTCGACCTTTTGTGGTTTATGAAAATAATTATCCGCTAATTTTAAATGTTTAGGTATCTGCAAATCGCTAATGTTTATTTCAGATGCCGGCACGCACCCCGTAATTTCTGGTATTAAGAAACAATTTAAAGTTTTATGAAAAGTTATATCGCTACGCGACTGTATATTTATTTCGCATTTGAATCGAACGGGAGATGCAATACTATTTATGCCCATGACTGATATGTTCGCGCTTGTCGTTTTTAATCTAAGTTTATCGCATAAATTTTCGGTTATGAATGAGCTTTGTGAACCGCAATCTAACAAACCTCGCACTATGTATGCCTTACCTTGGCCGTCAAAAATATTAACTAATACTGTGGACAGTATAGTTTGATCTGTAGCGCTAACTGCCGAAACTGACAAATTGGTAGTGTTTAAACTACCTTGTATATTATCTGCAGATCGTATATCGCTCGCGTTTTCTACCGGTTGATGAACTAAAGCTGCGTTCTGTTCGCTTGACCTATCTGGATGCAATAACGTATGGTGTTTTGACGCACATTTCTTGCATGTTGATTGTCTACACCGCTTATAGAAATGTCCAGGTTTAAGACAATTCGTGCAAAGATTGACCTGTCTTACTTTATCAAACCTGTCCCTAGATGAAAGTTTTGAAAATTCGCCGCATTGATAAATGGTGTGTTCCCTTTTGCAAATAGGGCAACACTGTGTATTATCCGATTTATTTAAAGTTCCCTGTGATGAATATAGACCGCGAATGTTATGTGAATATTTCGTATTCCGTGAATATGCGCCCGCCTGAGAAATGTTCCGTGTATTTTGTGTTTCAGCTTGATTTACCTCAAGAGATTCTAAAAGGTCCGCCCTTGATTTTAAAAACGTTTAAAAATCATCAAAACTAAGAATTTCATTATGTGTTTTGCTATTCTCCCATGCGCGTAAAGTCGATGTATCGAACTTACAAGAAATAATATGAATAAGGAGTATGTCCCACGAATCAGTAGGTAGCCCTAGCTGCTTTAACGCGTATAAATGCTTCGAAAAAATGTCAACTAATTGCCGCAATTTATTAGATGACTCTTTATGTATTGGCTCTATATTAAATAAGGCATTAACATGATTGGAAATTAAAAATCTCTTATTATCGTACCTTTCCCTAAGTATTTTCCACGCAACTGCATAGTTTTCGGCGGTAAACTCTAATGTTCGTATGACCTGCGCCGCACCGCCCTGTAATGAACTTCGTAAATAATGAAAACGCCTTATATTGTCTAAGTACTCATTTCTGTTAACTAAAGATTCAAAAAGATCTGCAAAATCTAACCAATTATTATAATTACCATCAAATTTTGGTAACTCGATAGGTTTAAGCTCAATACAATGCCCTGTATATGAATTTTTAGAGCGCTCACTTGCTTTATCGCTTTCTATACAAGCTACTTGTTGATTATCGCGAATGATTTTTCGCGCTACCGCTAATTGTGAATAATATTTGTTATAGAATTCTTCGCGCTCCGTATATTCATCCTCTAATAATTCAAATTGAACCGTATTTTCTATTTGCCCCTGAACCTCATCGAATTCGCCCTGTAAATGTTCTATATTATTTACCATTTCAATAGCCTGTAATACTTCTAAATCTGAAATCGTTTCACCCTTAGTTATTTTATCATTTAACGCTAATATAAATTTCGAAAATATTGTGAGTTTGCATTTAAAACCGCCCCTTTTTCGCTTTAAATTCTCCATAATTTTATAATGAATTAAACAGTAAACAGAAACAGAATATAAATCGCTTGATATTCGACCCTAACGTTCTCAGAATTATCACATGTGCAGAATAAAGGTACAAAGACTGATAAATAAAAGGAAATGTGAAATGGATATGCTCACCAAAATATTTGTATGTTTATTGTAACAGCTCTAGCCTCCTGGCGCCAAGAATCTGCCTCAACTCGTAGAATAGATCTTCACAGATTTTAAACCCACAGTTGTCCAATTATGTAACTGTCTTAAGAATAGCGTTCGACAGTCTATAACGCGCTCGGGCCACTATGAATGCACTATTTCGCCTGCTAATTTGATGACACAAATATGAGTTCGGAATTCGGTGAATTTACACTGTTTCAACACAAGAATTTGATGATTCGGCTCGAATAGACCATGGATTTGCTTGATATGCACTTCGCTTGTGCCGCTGGTTAATAATCAAACTCCGTGCGAAAACAAAACTGACTTTATTTTGAATTACACAATACATATAATATGAACGCTAATAAGTATTATGTTCGCTCACGCTGAATGCTGTGTCACCGATCTCGTCTCGTATTTGAGTGCTGTCTGTCGTCTTTGGGGTGCCTTAAGGGACTCGCCTTATCTTCACATATGGCATAATATATCTCCCTACGCCACTATGTTGCCGGATTGTAAAAATGCATAAAATAAACTCGAATTGGATAGAGGCGTGAACACAATTCTTTTTTTAAAATGTTCCTTGAAGTCTAAGGATAGTTTTTAAGGCGAGAAAAATTCGAATTATTTCCGGGAAAATCTTAAAACAGCCCTTTTCTTTTTCCCATACAAATATTTTCTAACTAAATGTAGAGTCAATTTAAACTTTATTTCTATTATATCACTGTTTTGTGTAAAACTTAATGAGGTCGCTGGTTAATATTTAATTTAAAATAACGAAAATTACCATATGTGTAAACGGATATGTAAAGTAAAAGATTGTAATTCAAATAACAATTGGCAGATTTAATAACTTATTTTCAATTATATACGAGATTCACTTACCTTTTATGAATGCGGCCGATATTTAGACGGATAGACCGGTGACTATCCGTCTAAAGGTCGATTCAAACACGCAGTCAGGTTTCGGCACGTCTATCGCCCGGTCGATTTTATAATCTCAGGGATTATTATATATTATTATTATATATTAATTCTAATGTTTGAGAAAATATAATGTTTTATATGATTTGTCGCATGCAAAATCCATGAACATTAATTTTAAAAATAATATTTGGCAGGAAATAATAATAATATTTGCTAATCCTTCATCCGAGAAACTTTTAATCTTTTCAACAGATTGGTCGCCGAAGACTGATGCATTTTGGGTGTGTGCGAATAGACGAACTTCAACTTATCAGTTTGTTAAATTGTATTATGCAAATTTCAATTTATTTAAATTTTGCAATGGACTGCAAAAATTTTAACTTTTATTGTAATTTTCTGATCTTTTTGGTAGCTTTGTCTTTAAAATTGTACAGTTGTCAGTGACAATAAAGCATTTTTCTATTCTATTCTATTCTAGAACAATAAAAAACATTTTTACACGTTTTTTTTTCTAATTTGCCTGATAAATTAATTCAAAATATAATACTGAAAGTTCTTATTTTCCTGGTTTAAAATTATACTATAAAATAGTAATATATTTTAAAGTTGTGCATATAACAATCGACAATTTAAAAGAAAAACATAAATTGTTATGTGTTATCCCCAGGATATTATTTATATTTTCAGTTATTTCTGAACAAAGCCTACGCTTATTATTCTGCGTCTGTTATAGACAAAATGTCGTCGTTGAGAGGTCTAGTTTCATACCGTTTTTTGCCGCCAGTTTGATTTAATTAACATTCCTTTTCATTGTATGTTTCCACTACATTTAAGGTACGCTAAATAGCTTCTGTACGTGACATTAAAGTATTATGTTGTGTGTGGAGCTATGGAGATTTTATTGAAGGGCAAGAAACGTTAATATTATGTAGGGAAAGAATCCTGTACATATCTAAGGGTAAATCTTGCTGTTTAGTATTAAATTTTACATAAGTATTATGGTAATGCGGCATATTAAAGTCTACAAATAGTTTATTGCATGTTATGTCGTGAGGGCAGTTAAAAAATACATAGCTCAATAATTGGTGCAAAATTGATATATTCAAGTATTAATTTCTTGGACAAGTATATATTTATGTAAGATATGTATAAAAGGATTGTAACAAGCAAAAACAGAATCCAATATGTTAATATTTAAAGACGTATTATAAGCGTATTTAAACACAGATTACAAGCATGACCAAAAAGGTTAAAATAAACACTTGACTTAAAAAAATCATCGATTCCGCGTAAAATCTTTAAACATTTTCTAAAGTTCTAAAAGATCTATGAGGGATAGCTGATGAAAAGAATTGAATTGAATTCTTAATAATTAGTAGACGTGGTTTGACGACTACATTGAAAACTAGTTATACAAAGTAAACTATTTATGTTTTTTTTTTTACTTAATGTCTGGTGATATACTTGACTGCTGCTTGACTCGTTCGGCAGAGGAGTGAAGGGCAACACCCAAATTGCTGGAACATATTTATGGTCCTTCTCAAGCGGATAGTATTCCAGTGCAATCATCAGTAATTAAGTGTATTAATTGGAAATATTTACAAAATCTCATCGCCAGAAAGGCCGTTATTTAGTTGACTCCACAATTTCAAGATAGTTTTTACAATCGACCGCACCTACAGATACGAGAACAGCGATAACAGTGAGTTTCATATTTCCCTTCTAATACCATATTTCGTATTTTTAATTGCTTATAGCTTATATTTGGGTTTTATTTGTGTTTTTTAATTTTTTTTTGCACAAAACAAGCACTGAATAACAGTAATTAATACAATTTTCTTTAAATTAAAATTAAAATGTCTGATTCTGATTTAAAAGTTTTCTAACAAAAACATTAAACGATCATTGACAAGTTTTACTAAATATTTAGAAATACTGAAAAAAGACACATTAACTGAGTTAGATATGTTTACACTAAAACATAGATTAAATTATGGTGCTTCATCTTTATTATTAGAATTTAAAAATATTAATACCGATATTGAACTTATGTCTGACGATATTACACTAGATGAACTCACAAAGAACTTAATAGATTCGAAACAAAATTCTATAATGTTATAGCCACTTCAAAATTATTATTAAAATATCACGACGATTCCACTTCTCAACGTTCTAAAGTTAGTTTTAATCACTAGTAAAGAGAAGCATTGAAGTGTCACTAATACAATGGATTCAGTCAATGCTAAAAACGAGAATCATCACTGCTAGTATTGAAGGAGAATCTGTGACTGTGACAGCGGTAAAGGGGTGCCCTTAAGGGGGAGTATTATCGCCTCTGCTGTGGTCTTTGGTTGTGGATGACCTTCTCACTAAGTTGCATGATTCTGGTTTTATAACCTAAGGTTACGCAGATGACCTAGTTGTTGCAATTAGAGGCAAGCATGACCAGACTATATCTAGTCTCATGCAAACTGCTCTTAACGAAATTAAAAGTTGATGCTCGAAAGAGGGCTTAAATGTCAACCCCAGTAAAACGACTTTGATACCTTTCACAAGGAGACGTAAATAAATTTACAGGCTCCAACTATGAATGGCATCACCTTAGACTATTCCAAGGAAGTAAAATATCTGGGGGTAACCCTAAATCAAAAACTCATCTGGAATAGTCATATTGAAAAAATTTTATCCAGAGCTTTAGTGGCAAGTTGGACCTGCAGCAAGACGTTTGGAAAGACTTGGGACCTACAACCGAAAATGACTCTCTGGTCATATAAAACAATAAATAGGCCCATGGTCACATATGCATCATTCGTATGGTGGCCAAAAACACAACAAACAACAGCTAACGCCAAGCTGCAAAAAGTGCAGCGGCTGGCTTGTCTGTGAATCACAGGGGCAATGTCATCATGTCCCACTGCAGCTCTAGAGGCGATACTGAACCTTCCTCCCTTGCAGTTCTGCATAAGGAGGGAGGCAGTAACTACCGCCTTAAAACTGCGACAGACACAAATAATGAAACCTGGAGATCTAGTTGGCCACCTGAAAATCTTAGAAGAAATTCCATTGGATTCTAAGGACAAGCCGACAGATGCTATGCCAGTCAAATTCGACTTTGAAACACCCTTTGAAGTGGTCATAAAAAACCACCAAATGGGTGAAGAAATTGAACCAAAAGTGGAAGAAGGTTCACTCGTATGGTATACGGATGGATCTAAGATAGATGAAAGGGCAGGAGTGGGAGTGGGAGATCTAAGTCTCTTGGAGACGCCCCAACTATCTTCCAGGCAGAAATACATGCTATAGACATAAGTGCCCAAGAATGTCTCAACTGAGACACCCGTAGGGCAAAAGTCCTTATTTTATCAGACAGCCAAGCCGCTTTAAAGGCTCTAAAGTCATTTACATGTGAGTCGAAGTTGGTTTGGAACTGTAAATAATCTCTCAAGAAGCTGGCGGAACGCAACAATGTAACTG